>NW_007258972.1:51746-93748 GCF_000164805.1 Carlito syrichta | reverse complement strand
TTTCTTCTTGATTCAATTCTAGGAGGTTGTATTTGCAGTAATTTATTTCCTCTAGATTTTCTAGTTTATGCTCATAGAGGTGCTCTTGTGTCTGAGAATCTTTCATATTTCTGTGACAGTGGTTGTAACGTTGCCTCTTTCATTTCTGATTATGCTTATTTGAACCTTCAAGTTCTCTCTCTCTTTAAATCTGGCAGTAGTCTATCAATCTCATTTAACCTTTCAAAAAATCAACTTTTCATTTCATTGATCCTTTGTAACTTTTTTAGTCTCAATTCATTTAGTCTTGATCTGATTTTGGTTATTTATTTTCTTCTGCTAGCTTTGAGTTTAGTTTCTTATTGTTTTTACAGTGTCTTTATGTTCGACATTAGGTTATGTATAGAGATCGTCCTAATTTCTGGATGTGGGTGGATAACACTGTACAGTTTCCTCTTAACTCTGATTTTGTGGCATTCTAGAGGTTTTCGTATGTTGCATCTCTATTTTTATTTTAAAAATCATTTTCAAATTTCTGTTTTGATTTCATTTTTTTACACCAAAGTCACTGAGGAGCAGATTGTTTAATTTCATTGTTTTGGTTTTGAAAATTCCTTTTGATATTGCTTTCAATTTTCATCCTGCTGTGGCCTGAGAAGATGCTTGGTATAATTTAGACATTTTGAATTTATTGCATCTTGCATTATGACTGACCATGTAGTCAATCTTAAGATATGTTCCATGGGCAGTTGAGAAGAATGTATATTCTGTGGTTGTGAAGTATTTTGTAGATGTCTACTATTGGATTAATATCTATTTTAAGCTCAGAATTTCTTTGTTAGATTTTTGCTTTGATGGGCTGTCTAATGCTGTCAGTGGGGTGCTGAAGTCAGTCATTATTATTGTTTGGCTATCTAAGCCTTCTCTTAGATCTAATAATAATTGCTTTATAAATCTCGGTGTTCTAATGTTGGGTGTGTTATATTGAACCTTTTATCATTATGTAATGTCCTTAATTGTCCTTTTTTTTCCATTCTATTTTTTAAAATGCAGTATTTATTAAGAGGACAGAAAAGCTCCCACAGTGGGAGGGGACCTGAAGGGGTTGCCCTCTTTCTATTTTTGGTTTAAAGTCTGTTGTATCTGATACAAAAATAGTAACCCGTACTTTTTTTGTTTTCCAGTTGCACGGTAGATCTTTCTCCATCCCTTCACTTTGAGCCTATGGTTGTTATTAGATGTGAGATGTTTCTTGAAGACAGCAAAAGGATGGTTCTTTTTTAAAAATTCAATTTGCTACTCTGTGTCTCTTAAGTGGTGGCCTTTAGGCCACTGGTACTGAAGATTAATATTGTTATGGAGTTTTGTTCCTGTTGCAGTGTTGTTAGCTAGTTACACTGCAGTCTCAGTTGTATGACTACTTTATAGCATTCATGGACTATGTCTTTACTTGGCTTTTGTGGTAGGAGGTATAGTTTTTTTGTTTCCATGTTTAGAACTTCCTTAAATATCTCTAGTGGGGCTTATCTAGTAGTGACAAATTCTCTTAGTGTTTTTTTGTCTGGGGAGGACTTTATCTTATTTTTATGAAACTTAGTTTAATGGAGGTAAGAAATCTTAGCTGGTATATATTTTCTTTAAACATGCTAAAAATGGGCCCCCATTTTTTCTAGCTTATAAAGTTTCTGCTGAGAGGCTTGTTATTAGTCGGACAGGTCTTCCTTTATAGGTGATATGGCCTTTCTCTCTAGCTACCTTTAAGATTTTTTCTTTTGTATTGACATGGGATAGTCTAATGACATATGCCTTGAGAATAATCATCTTATTTAATATCTCACAGGAATTCTCTGAATTTCTTGTATCTACATGTTGACCTCTCTAGTAAACTTGGGGAAGGTTTTCTAAATCGTGTTCTCAAATATGTTTTTCAAGTTGCTTCCATTTTCTTCTCTTTCAGGAATACCAGTAAATCATAGGTTTGATCTCTTCACATAATCCCAGATTTTTGGAGACATTTTACATTTTTAAAAGGATTTATTTATTTTTACCTGACTCAGTTGATTGAAAGGGTTGGTCTTTAAGCTCTTAAATTATTTCTTCAGCTTGGTCTAGTCTATTGTTAAGGCTTACAACTGTGCTTTGAAATTCCTGTAACAAGTTCTTTAGTTGCAGAAATTCACTGTGGCTCTTCCTTAGAATGGCCACATCATCTTTAAATTCTTAGATCATTTTCCTAGCTTGTTTGTTTTGGATTTTCACTTTCTTTTGGATCTCATTGAGTTTCCTTGCCATTCATATTCTAAATTCTATATCTATCATTTCAGACATTTCATTGCTGGGGACCTGGTACAATTCTTTGGACGTGACAAAGCACTCTGGCTTTTGATATTGCTAGAGGAAGATGATGCTTTTTTTTTTAAATTTGCTATTATTGGGGTGAGGTTGTGTGGTTTTTAAATTTTGTGTGTATAACTGTGCTATATTTGTGGATGACTGCTTGGCTTCATTTCCAGATTCTTTCAGAGGGTTCATTACTTTATATGGATGGGTTCCTTGGTTACAGATGGGTTCATCCAGTGATCGTCTCAGTTTCTACTTGTTTTAATGATGTCTTTGTTTGGTGGTGTAGTTCAGGCTGCAGTCCAGTAGATGGTGCTTGAGAGTAAGAGCTGACAGGTATGCTCATTACTCTTAGCACCTGCAGGCCCTGAGCAGGAATGGCGACACAAGAAAAAGCACAAAAAATGTCCTCCCCTCACATATGCTTGCATTAAGATAGAGTGGGTTCTACTGGGAACTGGGAAATCGTGAGAACCAGCTTCTTTTGAAACTTCCTGGGTTCTAACAGGAAAAGCCACTTCTACATTCACAACTGTGCACTGGGGAGAGGGGCAGGGTTTGAGATATGACCCCATTCCCTCATCTGGATTCATTCCCTGGCTTTGCTGCTGCCTCCTTCAGTAGCTGGCATTTCTCTCACATCTTCCTTGTCCCAAGGGAGGCTTTGGTAGGCTGCATTCCCTTCACCATCTCTTAGGGGTGGTCCACATTGAGAATTAGGTCTTCAGAGAGCCCACTGTGTCCTGGGGTCCTCCTGGACCGTGTACTTGCCTGAGTCAGAGTGGGCTTTGAGGAAGTCTGTAGGTAATATGGTGATGCAGTGGTTCATGAGCATATGATCACTTTACAGGGCAGTGACCCTGTAAGTGTGTAACCATTATGGCACCCACCATTTGGGACTGGGCCTGGGGGTGGTTGGCATGACTACAGCTGACCACCAGTTGGGACTCCCCCAACTGGTTAGCTGTTAGCAGATTGTCACAGATGTGAGGCTGACAGGAATCTGCCCCATCTGCCCCTTTCAGTTGGATCTAGGCTTCTCAGGGGTTGACCTCCGCTAGACTCTTCCTACTTTCCTATTTCTTATACACTCCAGCTTCCTTACATGTGTGCTCCAGTGGTTCCTGTTTCCTTTCTTTCTATTTTCTGCTCAAAATTTAGACATTCACTAGCAACCTTGATCTTTCTTTTGAGGAGAACTGATGTGTGACGCCACTAGTCAGCCATACTGGGAAAAAAATAAACTTAATATTTCAACAAGAATATTTTCCTTATTATTGAATTGTCTTTATTTTATTTTATTTTATTTTAGAATGTATGCCATTGTATTTTTATCTATGATCCCTCAGACATGCTGAAAATCTCTGCTGATTAAATTAGGTAAAGACAGGATTGAGAATCTATGACCGTTTTTGTAGGAGATTTTGAAACAGGCTTAACTTTGTATGTTAGAAAGGATTATTCTTCATATTTGTAAACTTACAAATATATTAATATCCTATTTGCATCAGTTACTGCAATGAATCCTGAGTAAAGATTTTAATGGAACAGCAGAGGGAGTACTTGGCAGATGTAACTGATTGATAGTACATCTAATACTGCAATAATCACCTGGCATGGGAAAATTTGCATATGTCTATAGCTTCTGGATTTGAAGACTTTGACATGATGCATTTCTAAATTCTTCAACTTTGCTGTTTTTTAAAAAAATTTTATTTAAAGCTGTGAGGAAATGTATTTTAAGTTTAGATTTTATTTTATTTTTGAAGGTTGAATAGTAACTTTGTGGGCTCTCATTTGCTCTATGGCCTGTATGGCAGTGCCTTTTTATTCATACAGAGATTGTTTCAGAATTACTATCACCTTGTCCTTACATACTCATTCACATGTGCATACAGTCATTTAGCAATATGAGGTTATGTATAATACCTCTTGGAACCCATCATAGGGTGGAAAACACATGCATGCACACATTGAATTAAAAAAGAGAATTAAAAATATTCCAACAGAGATCTAAGTTAAGCATGATGAGCTGACAATGAAGGAAAACCCTACAAATTTTTGCTAAAGCTAAATGCCTGCTTCAGGATGATAGTTTAAATTAAATATAATTGCAATCTTTTCTTAATTTTGCAAAATATAAAAATTTTATTTTTAGATAATTAATGATCTCTTGTGAATACCCCTAACTAGAAGCTTTACGCCATTTTAAAAATCTTTATGCTTTTATGCTTACAGGGAAGGGAAGCTGACATTTATTAATTTATTGCTATGTGCCTGGCCCTGCATTAGGTGAAATTATTCATATTATTTACGTTAATCTTCATTATTTTCTTCAAAATATCTGTAGTTATCCTTGTTTGACAGAAGAAAATTGAGGCTCAGAGAAGTTAAACTGTCTCCCCTCGATCACATGAATCATAAATAAAGAATTCAGCGAATCAGTATTCAAACTGTGGTCTGCCTAATGCCAAAGGCCATGTGCTTTTATTATATGCTAAGTATATAATCCTGTTAGTCTGATTATTAAGGAAAACTAGGACCTTGAAAAGTAACTCCCGTAAATGTAGAACATTCATATATCTATAGCATATTTCACCTATAATGTTTTAATATGTTACAGCTCAATAAAGCTGTTACGTGATTTCCCATGCTAATATTAAAATCCTTGGCGTAGAAAATTACACTTGTAGATGACTTCATTCTTTCTTTTTACCTATTTTAACCTTTTCCCCTTGTTTCCCATTAAAATATTTCCTCAGGTGTATTACATAGGTGGAAAACAATTCTTCTTGAGTCACAGTTCTCTTAAATGCCTTGTGATAGCAATAATGAGAGAGACAATGAACCCCGCTAAAAATTTACCAAAGGAAAGAAGAATACAGCAATCTTTGAATCACGTTCTTCAGTTGTTTTTCATATGTCCATCTTGTCTTCTCAACCAAGGCAGTGGTTTTTCTCTCTCTGCCCCAGTGAGCATCTTGCCAGAGTGCTAGGTATAGACTAAGGCCTTAATAAATATGTGTTCAGTTGACAGGATCAGGAGCCAGAGGCTGAGATGATCTCACAGTATAATGTCAGCTCCTAAATAATTGAGCATGGTGTGTGTGATTAATGTATTTATGTATTCGGTTGGTATTAGCAGTATCCTCCCTGCCATCTTCCTGCCCTTTGTTTCTCACCCCTCAACTGTGCATTTGTAGAAAGGCACTCTTTACAGTGTACTTGTTAATAAAATAAGCAGGAGGAGGCATGTGCTGGGATAAAGGTGTTAGGAAGTTACTTATTTGAAAATATTTAAACAATTCATGTAAATGTTCTGCTTCATATGTATACACAGATTGTATATATAGGTAATCAACAGTTTTTCAGTAGCAACGTCTGAGATTGAAAAATAAAATATTTATGAGATGGTAACTTTTCTATACCATATAGGGCTAGTTTTTGTTGTTGTTGTTATGTTTCTTAGAAATGTAACCCATGATATATTAAAAAAATAATCTCTATTCAAGGTCATAAATGATTTTTTTATTTCATAGAAATACATTGTGTAAAGCAATAAGCAATGGTTCCTGTTAATTAAAATAATCCCTGCTGGAAAACACCACTAGAAGAAATTATAAGTAACTGATATTTAGTCACTAGGAAGAGAGACAAACATTTTTTTGAATGACTCATCTATCTTTCAAACCCAGGAAGTAGAAGCAGAGGTAAAGCCAATTAGGATTATTCAGTTTTTATATGCATACCAATATAGAAAGGATGTTGCTGGCCAGGTCCACCTAGATCTAGCCATATTATGTCCTACAATACCCAATGAGGTACTTAAGGCAGTACTTTTTAACAAAAGGGTTTGTATGAGAATTGCTTGATTTTGTGGAGGATAATAGCTAATGTTTTTGAAGGAGCCATATCTATGTACATGACTTTTACCTACATTGTGAGCTTTTTGGACCATATACAGAAGTCTGGTCTCTCTCCACTGGCCAGAAGTAGCCTGTTACTCTTAATGGAACACATGTTTTGTTGGCTCAATTCTCTGGGGTCCTACTTTGTCCTGATTTCTAGATCTACTCCACAATATCTTGATCCATTTTTTCTGAAATTCTGGATGCTTGTCTCTAGAGAATTTTTCCTGTTGCTAGGCGAATAGTACAGATTTTAATGTTCTCACTGTGAGTTCTTTTGGGTCAAATTTTTACTGCTAGGGCTTTGTTAGATTTAGCCTTCTGGGTTTATTGTGAGGGCTGTCCTTGTTCTTGCCGGTATCTTTCTACACTTCATCCTTAGCTGTCTGGTGTGTCTTCTATCTATGCAACTGGTGAGATGGGAGGAGTAATGTTTAATTCTTGTGGGAAACCAATAATTTTTGTTAGGAAAAGTTTTGTTGTAAGAATCACATGGAAGAGTAACTTCTCAGAAAATACTTCTGACTTAGTTGGTACCTAGGAACAGAGACTCATAGGCTTCTTTATTTTCAAGCATTCATAGTCATAGCTATGTTATGACACTGGGATCAATGGACTTTAGACCAACCCTGTTTTTTAAGCAATATAAGTCAATTGCTACCTAATGTATGAATTATACTTTCTATCAAGATGTATTTTATTGAATATTTTTATTTATTCAATTTTAGGATTACAGTAATAAAAGCTCCCCCACTCTTATTTTATGGGCAACTTTTAACTCCTTCTGCAATTTCCACCTTTCAACTTAATATTAAATAGATGGACACCTGACCAAAGCTACTAAATGCATTCACTAGCTAATGAATAGTCAAATTCTCTTTCTGATGATTTGAGGGATCTGGACCTGGTCATTTAGCAGTGACCAGTGACTTTATATATGGCCATGAAGACTTGGCCATATTGGAACTTTGGCTGGCTTAACATTGACTGGATTCCAACTCCAAATAGTCAAATGGCCAAAAGGGTCTTGGTACTATCTGATACATTGAGTCATTTTGCACCAGCAAGTGGAACATGAAACAACAATATACAACATTTGCTAATAATTGAAAATTTGATGCATTATTGACCCATCTCATTATCTAACTGACTTTTCTTCCCTCTGCTAATTGTCACGAGACTAAGGTTATTTGGGTAAGTGATCTGAGTTTTCCACATGCAAGAATCATGTGCTTATTTTTACAAAAATTATGAAATCTCAGGATAGACTTGTTTTGCAATATGTTTAGAATGAAACTGGACTTGAGATGGTGGCTATTCCTGCCATTTAAAGGCAATTTTGCTAAACTCACCTATTGTTCAGGAGAAGTAGACTGCAAGACATTGAAGAAGCACTGATAGTCTCTGAAACACCAGGTTTGTTTGGAAGGATGTCCTGGGTATATCATTAGTTTTATTCAACATCTAAATAGTTGATGGTACTGACTGTCCTGTATCTCAAGGCAGAAGGCAAACTCCAGAGAAGGGAAGGATTCCGTTCTCCTAATGATGTGAAGATTTTATTCCTAGAGGCTCTGATCTTAAGTATGGTTAAATTACATAAAGACAGTAAAACTAAAGTCAAGTAGGACAGCCTCAAAGGGAAGAATTATCTACTCTGTGAGGGAAAACAATGGCTACCATTTATTGTGTGCTGAAAACGGTAATAGGCAACTGAAGATTATTTCTAGCTTTACAGTAAACATGCGACGTAGGTGTTACTATTTCCATTTACAGACCAGAAAATTATTATTATTATTATTAAATTGAAGAGACTGTCTTATTATTTGCTAGTAAACAGAATGAAAACCCAGGCCTTTTTATTCCAACGACAGTCCTAAAAGAGCCCTGACTTGTCAGATTCTGGAGGATTTCTTACATTTCCCAGTAAAAGCCAGGCAGAGAATATATCATCTGTATTTCATTTTTGATAAATGAAAAAGTATCTATCTGGGTCCTTAGATATAATCTAAAATAAACATACAATAAAAACAGACAAAAATACCACTGCCTGGCCTTCCTAGCAACATGATTTCATGATCTTTCAATCACAAACATTTAATGAGTCCTCCGTTTGAGGAAGTCTATACTATTTAGATTGGCATTCAAAGCTCTTGGCCTGCATGTTCTCGGAAATTTTCAGTATAGACAAGATCCATCCTATCATCCCCTACATTATCCTATCTTGTTTTTCTAGATTCTTCACCATTCAGATCTGTTTTTCTGCTTTTCTTTTCCACTTATTTACCACCACCAGCCATCACCACAGCCTCCACCACTGTCTTTGTGAAACATTCTTCATTTGCTTCATTCTTGCCCAAGCTGACGTGACTTCTCAGTGGCATAGCCAGCATCGGAACCCAGGTTCATCTGATCTAACGTCCATTCTTTCTGCTCTGTTTCAAGACCTTTGTTTTTATTAAAGGATTTTGTTGAATTGTCTCTCGGAGAGTAGCTACAGGTTTTTGCTTTCTGTTTTCATTGCTAGCATTTTCTTCTGTTACATTCTGATTTGCTTGCTTCCCAGTGGGAGAAATAGTGTCCACCAACTGTCATGTTTAGCAGGGAGGTTTTTGACTGTTTTATAGATGGAGCATAGAAGTAAAAATCACTCTAGCCGGGCTTGGTGGCTCAGCCTGTTATCCCGTGCCTTTGGGAGGCTGAAGTGAGTGGACTGCCTGAGCCGGCGGGTTCGAGACCCGCCTGGGCAGCGAGACCTCATCTCTACAATAAATCAAAAAATCAGCCGGGCATGGTAGCGCCTGCCTGTAATTCCGGCTACTCGGAAGGCTGAGCCGGAAGGATGGCCGGAGCCCAGCGGGTCGAGGCTGCGATGACCGGGAGCAGCTACTGCACTCCAGTCTGGGTGACAGAGTGAGACTCCAACTCAAAAAAAAAAAAAAAAAATCACTCTAAATTTTAATTTGGGCTGCTGGAATAAGAGAGGCTCAGACTCAGAAAGAATATATATTAAAAATATTTACAAATCTAATAGAAATAAAAACTTCTTACCTGCCTAAGTTAAATAAAGTTAAATTAAGTTATTTAAGCATATCAGTTACTTGAGATGATATGTCACGTCAAGAACAACTTTTGCTATTTATGAGATTAGATTAGAAACATTTGGAGTCTGAAAAACTTTTGTTTATATCAAGTTTCTACTTATTTGTGTGATCCTGGAACAATTATCTCTGAGCTTCAATTTCCTGATTTTTAAGATGAGGATAATATAACTGAGTAAGTTTCAAGTGAGAATTCATGATTCGTAAAACACTATACAAATATAAGGTGTAATAATTATTATTGTTAGGAGATTTGAGAGAGAATGCGAGTCTATTTGAATGCAGTTCACTACTGTCTAAAAAGTTTGGCTAATTATCATACCCCTAAGGAATTATTACTGTCAATTTTGCTTGAACAATTACTGGCTAATCAAGGAAAAATTATGAATCAATTTCAATAATACACATTATTATTAGCTTTCCCAAACTAATTTAGAGTACAACGATCCCTCAGTGTTCAGAACTCATAATGTTTATTGTTTATAAAACTGGTTTACAAACTTGATTACATATCAAAATCACAGAAGAAAATTTTAAAAATTCCTGGATTCCATGCAGAGATACTGTGATTCCATTAAAACAAACAACCAACAACATTAAAAAAAAAACCAAAAAAACCCCCCAAAAACAAAAAACCCTAGAAAAAACTCCAGAAACAAATAAAAGCCTGATGATTTAAATTACAATCCAGGTTTGGCATATACTACCAGTATATACAAGACTTTTGATAGCCAGTCCTCTTATTTAACCTGTACTAATAGTTAATTTTTCATGTTTTAAACTTTTTTCTCAGTTATGTTGTAGGCTTTGTATTGCCATATAAAGTTGCTTGTGCTGAATACTTCTGCTGGTGATATTTACACAAGGAGAAGTACTAGATTGTTCATAAGCCGCAAGTAGTGGTTTGTACCTCAATTATTTGAAAAGATAATAGCAAGTTTTTAATTATTCATGACATATGCTTAGAAACTTGGAACTTGAAGAAACCATGCAAGTTATCGGTTTTATTTAATTTCCCCCCCCCAGATAAAGAAATTTAGGACAAGAGAAATTGAAAGGTTCATCTAAGGTGACTCTACTAGTCATCCAGGACCAGAATTCCTCGACCTTGCCTTTTTTCTTAATTCATGGTAATTATAGAAAGCATAATTGAAATGCACAAATAGTCAAAGCTCTTATCTTAGCAGGAGCTCAAACTTTTTTCTTTTACTAGAATTCTTAATAAGTGGCAAAATGGACAGACTTTTTTTTCTTGAATAGTATATGGTGGATGTGCTATGAAAGCATCTTCATGATTCAAAAAGTTAAGAGGAAATCCCCTGAATCAACAGAGTATTTGTAGTCTCAATTGTCTTTATGTTGTTTTTTTCTGTTTTCCCACATATTAATCCAGCTTGGAAATTACTGCAGTATTAAACCACCTCTAACATCACTAATGAGACTGATTCAACCACCTCTAACATCATTGATAAGATTGATTCAAACTAAAGTTAACAAATTAGGTGTTAAAATGCATAATAAAGATGACATACCAAAGCAAAAGAAAATTTCAGCTTTGCTAAATAATAAAACACCTTTTATTTATTTATTTTCAGTTGGAGTTACACTCCGTTGCCCCGGATGGGGTGGCACGTTCACCGCCACCCCAGTGTCAACCTGCTGGACTCCGGCAATCCTTGTGCCTCAGCCTTCAAAGTAGCAGGAATTACAGGTGTGCATTACCATGCCTGGCTAATTTTTCAATTTATTGTAGAGTCGAGGTCTCATCAAGTTGCCCAGGCTGTTCTCGAACCCGTGGGCTCAGGCAATCCTCTCCCCTCGGCCTCCCGAAGTGCTGGGATCACAGTCTTGAGCCACCGTGCCTGGCCCTTTAAAATACTTTTCTACTTGAGTTTTCATGTTCCACATGTGGGAAGAAAGTCCTCTTGCATAGTTTGGTTATGTTTCTAGAACTTAGCCTTCCTCCTGAAATGTGAAATTCCTCTTTTGTCTGCTTCTAAAGTAGTATAAATGATCTGTTTCTTTGTTTTGATCCTTACTAAACTCTATAGTTTTTCAGGCATGGGTCACATTGTATTCATCTTTGACCCTCTAGCATCTATCTCATGGTTGACTGTCAAACGGTAGTCTGTTGAAATGAACTGATGAGGGAAGAAAAAAAAAAACACACTTTGAGAGCTGGAGTTAAGCAAATATTTTTCCAACTTCAAAGCTATTTTTATTTCTAGCAGCATTTTAATAAAAATGTTTGTATTGAAATTTATATAGAAATTGTTTTTTTAAATCAAAGCAGGTTTGATTTAGCTTTTTAATTTTAAATTATTTATTTATTTATTTGAGTTGGAGTCTCACTCTGTCGCCCAGACTGGAGTGCAGTGGCCACTCCCGGCCACTGCAGCCTCGACCTGCTGTGCTCCGGTGATCCTTCCGCCTCAGCCTTCCAAGTAGCTGGAACTACAGGTGTGCTACCACACCCGGCTAATTTTTTTTTTTATTTATTGTAGAGATGAGGTCTCACCAAGTTGCCCAGACAGTCTCACTCTATTGCCCAGACTAGAGGGCACCAGTGCATTCAGAGCTCACTGTTGACTCGGACACCTAGGCTCAAATTGTCCTCCTGCCTCAGTCTCCTGAGTAGCTATGACTACACATGTATGCCACTATGCCCAGCTAATTGATTTTTTTTTTTTTGTGGTAGAGACAGGGTCTCACTATGTTGTCCAGACTGGTCTTGAACTCCTTGCCTCAAGCAATCCTCCCACCTCTGATTTACCTTTTGACAATAAAATATGTAATGATCAAGAGATGCCAATGTTTTGAGTATTAAGAATTAGACATTAGATTGTTATTTGAAAGAGGTTGCATTAAAAATTATAGTGCTAAAATAAAAATAATAATTAGGATAGAGTAAAATTTATAATATTATCAGGTGGTGCTAGGAAGAAAATAAATGGAGATAAAAAGATAAAAAATGATTAGGACAGAGTGTTCCATTAGGTGGGGGGTGGTCATGAGGAAGTGATATTTAAATCATTGAACAATGTGACCATTCAGCATAAGTAATTTTGGGGTAATATATACAATTTAGTTGTTAACCCCTCATTTTTGTAAGTCTAAAATAACCAGATATTTAAAACAGTGAGAGCTAGTTTAGAGTTCATCATTATTATAAGTCCTCCCATTTTTCAGATGAGAAAACTGAGGCTCAGTTTGGACAAAGACTGCTCAGATCATACAGCTTTTTGGAGTCTTGTCACTAGAACTTTGTTTATCAATTCCTAGGTCAATACTCTCTTCGAAATATCAAGTTTTTCATAAATGTTTGTATTTGAAACCACTTCAAGGGTAAGAAAGCCGCACAATTTTGTCCTGAGAGGATATATGGAATAGAGAAGAGACAGTTTAATTCCTTTTCAGAGACAAAGAGGGGAAATTTTTATCGTGGACAAATTCTGTGTATTTAAGTTTCAGGTGTATTTTCTTGACACAAGTTGGTAGAACAGACTCTTTTTTACTGGATGTTTCTTTGTTGTTGCCTAGTCACTAGCACCACTAAGCCCCTAAATATTGAGACTTTGACAACTTTTTTGATTTACTCTATCTTTAGAGAATAGGTGACTCTGCATCTCAGGCTATTCCTGTTTGCTTTTACGGAATATCTGGCTCTTGATTAAAGAAAAATAAAAGGGATCATGAGAAACAGTAAGGTCAGCCAGTCAACCAGAGGCTCAGTGGGTTCATATTGTCTGATGCAACTGCTTTAGCCTTCAGATTTCAGTGTATGTGGGGCACTTGAGTCTGTGAAAGTGACAGAATAAATCAGACATTTTCTTTCCCCAGTGTCACCAGTTTACTAGTATTTCTTTGAATGTTATCAGTACTAACATATCATTATCACAAAAAAATTAATGGACCCAATTAATGAAGTATGATTCACAATAGCCTAGATATGGAAATAACCTAGATGTCCATTGATGAATGCATAGATAAAGAAACTGTGATACATACACACAGGATTGTTTTTTGGAATATTATTTTGGGGTCTTATTTGAAAGATTTCTATCAGTACAGATCTTTTACACCAATGTGTCCATAAAGCATATTTAAATAACTTCATCTATCAGCTAATTGGTATATATGAACAACGTACTAGAAAAAAGATGACAAGAACTTTTCTTAAAGTTGTTTTTGCATAGCAAGTATATTGTTTTACCTTACTCTGTACATTTATTTCACATGGCTTGATGCTGTGATTGCATAACACTCATTCTATTATTTAAAATTAATAGTCAATATGTCATAGTTGAGAACATGGTTTCTAGTGCCAGATTACGTCTGTTCAAATCCCAGTTTTATTTTATCCCAGAAGTTTGATCTTAGGCAAGTTTCTTCAGTTCTCTGTGTCTCAGTGTTTTCAACATGAAGGTAATTTATTTTGTATAAATGCTGTAGAAATATAAGGAGTGTACAGAAGTACAAAATGTGAAACATTTAAAACAGGGCCAATAAAAAGTGTTTGAATGAATATTAGCAAATTTTATTATGTTTATTTGAGATTACTGATAGGATTATGGTGGGAGGAGAAGGACTGAACTAAAGCTGCTAGTTAAACTGTTGTACCTGGCCACTGTCTATGCAATTCAAAAAGAATAAATTCTATTGTGTGTATTTAAGATATATAACATGAAGTTATAAGGTACCTATACATGGTAAAATGGTTACTATAGTGGAACAAATGAACATATCCACACCTTACATAGTTACCTATTTTTTCCCCCTCTGTGGCAAGAACATCTGTAATCTCTTTTAGTACACTATTATTAACAATAGTCCACATGTTATACTTTAAATCTTTTGACTTGTTCATCCTACATAGTTGCTACTTTGTTTGCTTTGACCCAACTCTCCTAATTTTCTACCCCTCACTTGGTAACCACTGTTTTATTTTCTATATCTATAGATCTATATATTTGACATTTTCTTTTTTTTCTTTTTAAGATTCAGCATATAAGTGTCTTTCTATGTTTGACTTATTTCACTTAGCATAATATCCTCCAGATCCATGATGTGGCAAATGACAGATTTTATTTCTTTTTAAAGACCAAATAATATTCCACTGTGTGTTTATCACTGTTTCGTTATGTAGGCATTCATCAGTGGACATCTAGGTTATTTCCACATCTTGGCTATAGTAAATAATACTTCAGTGAACACAGGGATGCAGATGTCTTTACAATGTGGTGATTTTACTCCCTTTGGGCATATGCCCAGAAGAGGGATTTCTGGGTCACATGGTAGTTCTATTTTTAATTTCTTTAGGAATTTCACATACTGTTTTCCATAATGGCTATACCAATCTATGGTACACCAACAGTGGTCTAGACAAAATTAAGAACAAAATTTGTAGGGTGGCCTATGGGAAAAATCTTGGGACTGGATATGAAAAACAAAGCCGAGTGTTTTGATCTTGGTTCGTATAAGAATAGAGAAGGAAACAAAAATGAAGAAACAAGATGAGTAAAGTCACATCTGAGTTGAAGACTTTAGTTAGGCAAATCTTCTAGATAGAATTCTTCAATATTAATTGATACCTAATTATTCTGTGAGAATAATTTTAAACTTTCTTATTATTGGGAGGTTGCTGCCTTCTGATGTGTGATGCATTGCATATATAGTAGTAAGGAAATTGATAAATATTTTTGTAGAAAGAATTTGGAATTTTGTCCTTGCTAAACTGTAAGGATTTATACATTTAATTGAGGCATAAATATCTTAAGGAAAATATCTATCATGCACCTTTGGTAATATGTTTTAAATTATTTTAAAATGTTCATCAAATAAGACAGAGAGTTTACCTGAACATGGGATATGGAAAAATTCATGGATTTTAATAGTTTTCAGATGTTATTGGAAAAATATCTGTTAGGTAAAACATTCTTTTTATGCTTTTAAAGCATAAACCAACTGAAGTTTCCTTTATCTTCTATGGACTCTCATAGTTCTTTTTAGCAGGACAAATGAAAAATGTGTGTGTATTCTTAAAATTATGTACCTGGCAATTTTGGTTATATGTCTTCAGAAAGATTTTTAACGTTCTATGTGGACCACTGAAACTCAGCATTTTGTTGTTCACAATCTATTGCACTTTTTCAAAATACACCTGCATAGAATGTGGTCATGATCATTCTTTGTATATTGTGTGTGTGTGTGTGTGTGTGTGTGTGTGTGTGTGTGTGTGTGTGTGTGTATGTGTATGCCAGTGTGTATAGGCTGATAAATATATATATGTATATACACACACACACAATATACAAAGAATGCTCGTGACCACATGCTATGCAGGTGTGTGTGTATATATATATATACACACATATTAATATATGTATATTTAGCATATAATAATATAATATATATATATTAGCCTAAAACCAAATTGAAAAAATGTTGTAAAATATAAATATAAATGAGACATATATTTTGAATATCCCATTTTCTGCTAACTGTACTAATGGAAAGTAGATGTGGGCTATGCTTTCTCATTAATTATCCAGATCTGGGAATACTAAATAAGAATGACACTTGCAAGGAAAATAATTAAAGTAATTGTGAGAATAATTTAAACTCACCCTCACTTTTTATGTGTATGGGATCAAGTGAGCAGAAGCCAAATAAGAGACAGAAATATTGTGAAGTTTGAAGTTAAATTTACTTTAAAGTCATCCCCTGTCTAGGGAATTCAAAGAATCGTTTATCTGCATATGTATTAGAAGCTGGCCATGTTACCATGATGCTACCAAGGGCTCACGCTTTCCAATGTAGTCTGTGGTTTCCCTTTCTCTTGAAGATAATTTTGTGGCATTGTAGCTAGGGAAGAGAACCATAAGGTATCTCATCCATTACCCATCTCCTGGTGCATCACATCAAGAATTCTCTCAGAAGACAGGGTCTCTTTTATGATAAAAACAGGACTTTCAAAATATAGTTCTTAGTAACATTTTTCTGTGTGTTATGACTCAAATTGTATAAAGCTCTCTTTGTGTCTAGCATTCTGCTACTCAAGTCTTCCTCTCTTTTACAGTTTTCAGGGGGAATGAGAAGAGTTTGATATTTCCTAAATTCGTGAAGTTACCACTGACCTTCCATCTTTTTAAGATCTTTACATATTCTGTAGTTCACTAACTGTCAAGAATACTCACACCCCTCAGGACTTTGGAATTTGGAGAAATGCAGCTGTTTCCTGGTCCTCTGATTAAAAGTAAATGCATGCACATAATATTTGAATACTCAGTGGAGTAAATGCACGAGCATAATGTTTTAGTGTTCAGTGAAATAAATGCATGAATATAATATTAAGGTACTCGGTGATTATCAATGCTCTGTTGACACTAATTGGTGTTCTTCCACCCAGAGTACAAACCTTAAAATGTTATTTTCTGAAAACACAAGCCACATAAAAAATAAATCCTCACACCCCCCCAAAAATCCATGCCTCCTGTGAAGAAAGGTCTTAAAATGTTATGTCTTTAGGAAGTAAAATTATTTAAAATTGATACAACTATGGTATGTAAAGCTTATCTGAACAGCAGTTAAAGGGTGATGCTATTTTTAGTATTTTTTAAAAGTATGTAAACACTGATCCACCACTGGATTGAATCTTACGTCTAATAATAGTTTGGCTCAGATGGAGCAGACATTGTGTGTAACTCTGATTCTTGGTGAAAAAGTGATTCTAAACATTCTCAGACTCTTTGCTTCTGTAAAACTCCTTTATTGTAATAGAATGCACTGAAAAGAAAATTGACTAAGGTTGTTAAACTCCTTTGATGGAGTAACAAAATGGTCTATTTTTGTTCCCTTTCTCCTTAATTTAGAAATCCCTTCATGAAGCATTTGTTAAGTGAAACATAAATGTACAGTTTGGTAAATGAATTTTTAAAATTTAGTGGAATACTACAATGAGGAACTAATAAAAATCAGAAGAAACCTACTCTAAAAGTTACCAGACATAGAATCAAGTCCTACTAATTTTTGACCTTGGACAAATCATTTCAGTCTTTTATCCTCAGGTTTTTAATTGGTAAAAGAGGTGTGTATGTGTGTGTTTGTGGAGTGGGGAGAGAAGAGGTGATTACTGTGTTCTCAAATAAGGTGATACTGACCTCCAAGTGGATGTTTGGAAAACTATTGGGACATTTTTATTTGTCACAATGATTTGGGCTATTCCTGCAGGTACTGGTTGCCAGTCTGGGATGGAAAGATCCTATAATGAATGCATAAGATCATCTTACATGGTGAAGAATTGTCCTGCCTCAAATTCCAGTAATCAGGACTCTACCTTGAGGAAGCAGTATATGCTTCTCTGAGAGCTCTTCCAGTTCCATATCCAAGTTACACAATTGATAGTAACAATAGCAGAATAAATAAAAAGCAGTTTGCATAAATCTAAAGCCATAAACTCAAAGAAACACTTCAACTTTTTACAAAATACTTGGGACAAAGGTAGTCTATTTGCTTATTTCCCAGAAAGAGAAACTGTCATTTATTGAATATTTCTGTATCATCCATTTTCCCAAATGCAATCATATACTTTTTAATGAGAACCACTGGATTTAAATGTTATTATTGTATTGCCAATAATGAGCTTGAAGCTTAGGGATGATGGACCACTTGTCTACAAAATACAGGAAGTGGAACCAAATGTTAATTTAAACCTGTCTGGCTCCAAAACTGGAAATCTTTCCCCACATTATGCTCCTTTGAATATAAAAATGATAAAGATCAGGATAGAAAAGTACCTGTGTGCGTGATCAGCCATTATGTACTTTTTTCAGTTTCTTGAATGTACAATACTCTCTGGTCTCTGAGCATTAGAAAGGTTACATCCTTTTTCCCGAACTCTTCCTCCCACATTTGGTCACCTCATCTTCATCTTCGGGACTTGCTTGTGTTTTGCTTCCCCTGGGGAGCCTTCCCTGACCACATGGAAAGAATTTTAGGAGCTCAACTTTGTGCCTCAGTGACCTCCTGTACTTCCTTGATCATCCACACTCTACCTTAGTGTAGTTGCTTGATTGACTTGCACGTTGGTTGTAAGCCTCATGAGGACCGAGTGCCATAGCTCTTCCTTTTCTACACTGTATTTTTCACCTTACTAAATATTTGTTGACTAAAAGGATAGAAGAAGTGAATGTGGCAATTTATTTTAATAAACAGTGATATTAGTTTGTAACATTAAGATGTAATTCATTTTGTATAAACACATTTTATATGTACATTTATTGCTGTTATTCTTTGTAGTATACATTTCTAAAATTTATTTCTCTTATCTATGTTTTTATTTTACTTTTACTATTTAATATCTTTTTCTATCTCTGTTTTTTTTTTTTTCCTTTAAGCATGCTGTGTATGAGTTAAATGCTTGCTGTAAATGTATCCTGGAAGTCAGAATAGCAGAAAAGGGAGAGTGCAGACTATGGAGCCAGGTGCTCCGAGCTTGAAAATCCTGGTTATCACATTTCAGCTATAAACTACTTGGCTTTTCTTCATATGTAAAACAAACAAACAAAAAAAGGAAATAGGAATAGTTATCTCTGATGATGTTTTAGAATAGTAGAGGAGGTAATATATACAGTATAAGTAAAATACTTAAGGGTCTTGAGAAAAAGGGCCATAGTGTAAGTATTTTTATCTTTCTTTTAGTTAGAACATTTTAAATAAGGATTTTAAAAATATGTGTATTATAAGAAAGGGAGAAATGCTTAGACTTGATTCTTTCCATTCTAAGGAAGGTAAATAGAACCAACTTTAATTATAGAACTCAAGATGACTTATGCCAGTCAGTAGTAATACTAAGAAGAAAACGTACTGATTGTCATAGGATGAACTTAGAGGGGAATATCTGGAAGAGACAATCAGCCATCTTGTGTCACTTTATTACACCAATACAGCTGTGCACTTACCCACCTCCTTTGTGTTGTTACTGATAAATGTAGGCTTTTCTATTACTCTTTATTGAAAAGGTGAGATTAGAGCCTGGCGAACCTAACAAAGAGCGGATGATGGTGGCTAATTTTAGTGATGGATTTTTGCTATATGATTGTTTGCAACCTTAATGCCCCGTGATAGGTGATTCCTAAATATCTTTAATGATAATTGAACAAGCATCTCATATACACCTGAAGGAATTAATACATCACCAATTCCATTCTCCCTTTTGGTTGCGAGACACAGATTAAGCTTCACAAAAACCAGTTTGACATACATCTAAAACTTACATTTTCATGTTTTCTCATTATTGTTTTAGTATATGGATCACTGTGAGTCTCTAGATTGCAATACTTAATAGATGACAATTATATTGCTTTCTCAGTACCATTTCCTGGTAATTTTGACTGTGCATGCAACTCTCATGGGGACTAATTTTAAATCATACCCTAAATCCTAGGTTAGTCAAGTGTGTATAAATATTCCCTAACTTGTTGAAGTGTGAAATGCTGGATTAACAAACATTTATTTGTATAATCCTTATCAGTAATGAGATTTAGTCTGAGAGATGAGAAATTTTAAGTTAAGCAGGCTTATTTTTTCCCTTACTTTTGGAAGTCTATAGAGTTCATATTTTAGTTGTCTACTAAAACATAGATAGTGTAAACTGTCATATTGTTATGCTATAGTGTTAAGAGAAAGTTAATAAAGCCAAAATGATTCAAGACAGAATGTGACAGATTTTGATGATAGGGAATAAGTAGGGACTGTTATAAAAACCTAGAATATCTTAGAAGAATAACTATATGGTGGTACTAATGATATTCTCTGTTTTCCATGGAAAAAGCTTATTTGCCCCATTAGAGAGCTTCTTCTATCCTTAAATGTAAACATATGTGAAAACATATCAGAAGATTTTTTTTTTTTTTTGAGAAATGGATCATATTGGTACCAAATACTGGTTGGGTTTTGCTTTCATGCTAAACAAATACTTATAATTCTGAGATTATTTTTATTGATAGTTATCTTGTGTTTGTATCTGACTACTCTTGTTAATTAAGAATTGGGTAAATAATATGTGGGGAAGATATAACATCTATGTTGTACTCTCTTCTGTGAATATATTTTATAAGACCCCATAAAAATGCTAAGGTTTCTCATGGTTATCATGCTTATGTCAGTTCCAGGAATCATGGTTATGTCAGTTCCAGGAATGTACTGGAATACCTCTTTGTTCTTAAGTGGTTAAGAAGAGCCACAACTAACTTAAGCTGAGAGAAAAAAGGAAGACGAGTATATATTTATAGAGCTTGTTACATTAATCTTCTTATTTACAATTGCTGGATTTCTTCCTTTCCTCTTACCATATGGTTTTACTTTCTTATTCCAATATAGCTTTATTATTTTCTATCTCTTTTGTGCTGCTGTTGTCAAATATATTGCATTTCTGTATGTTATTCACTCAACAATGCAATTACATATGGTTTTATGTAATTGATTTAAAAACTTAGTTAAGGGAAAAAAGAAGGAATTTTTGCAATTATACTGTCTTTTGTAATTATCTATAGGATACCCCTTTTTGGCATTCTGCTTCATTTTGTATGTGTGGATTCACATTGCTGTCTGGTATTTCTTGCTTTCAGTCTGAAGACTTTCCTTTAGTATTTCTTTTAAGGTTGGTCTACTAGCAACCAATTGTTTCAGTTTTGTTGATCTGAGAGTGTATTTATTTTCCATCATTTAAAAAAGTTGAGGCATAAATCAGAAACCATAAAATTCCCTCCTTTAAAGTGTACAATTAAGTGTTTTTTAAAAAGCCACAAAGTTGTGTAACTATCATCACTATCTAATTTCAGAATGTTTTCATCCCTCTAAAAGAAACCTCATACTTGTTAGCAATCATTACATGTTCCACCTCCCCCTGGCCCTTGGCAACCGTTTTCTATTTCTATGTATTTGCTTATTCTGGACATTTCATATAAATGAGATCATATAATCTGTAGAGTTTTATGACTGGCTTCTTTTACTTGTCATGATGTTTTAAAGATCATTCATGTTGTATCACATAACAGTTCTTTATTCCTTTTTATGACCGAATGATCTTTCACTTGAAGATATATCACATTTGTTTATCCATATATCATTTGATGAGCATTTGAATTGTTTCCACTGTTCAGGTATTTTTATTAATGCTGCTATGAATATATGCATAGTTTTGTGTTGACATGTTTTCAGTTTTCTTGAGTATGTATTTAGGAGTGCAATTACTAAATCATATGGTAACTCAATGTTTGTTTGAAGAATTGCCACAGTAGTTTCCATAACAGCTGCACTATTTTGCATTTCACCAACAGTGAATTGGTTCCAATTTCTTCACATCCTTGCTGAAATATGTTATTACTTTTTATTATTATTATAATAGCCATCCTAATGAGTATGAGGTGGTATTTTTTCTCATTGTGGCTTTCAATATGTCTTTTTATTGTCTTCTGACCTCTGTGGTTTCTGATGAAAAGTCAGCTATTAACTTTATTAAGGTCCCCTTAACATGATGAATTATTTTTTTCCTGCTGCTTTAAAGATTTTCTCTTTGTATTTCAATATTCTGACAATGATGCAAAGATAAAAACTCTTTGCATTTATTCTGCATAGAGTTTGTTGAGATTTTTGGATGTGTAGATTGATGTTTTTAATCAAATTTAGAAAGTTTTCCAGCCATTATTTCTTCAAATATATTTTCTGTTCTTTTTTCTTTCTACTTTTCTTCTGGTACTCCTATTATGCATATGTTGGTGTGCTAATGGTATCCTATCTTTCTCTAAGGCTCTGCTCATTTTTCTTTTTTTTCTTTCTGTTTTTCAGATTTTATAGGCTGTCTTGATCTATCTTGGAGTTTGCCAATTTTTTTTTCTGACAGCTCAAATCACTATTGAGCCTCTTTCATGAATTTTTTATATTTGGTAATTTCCCTTTTCAACTCTAGAATTATTGTTTTTATAATTGTTTTATAACTTTCATCTCTTTGTTGTTTTTATAATTTCTTTCACTTTGCTGATATTCTCTGTCTGATGAAACACTGTCATAATACATTCCTTTAACTCTTTAAGCATGAATTCCTTTAGCTCTTTGAACATATTTATAATAGTTGCTTTGAAGTCTTTGATAACTTTAACATCTGGGTCCCCTCTAATATTTCCTATTGCCTACTTCCCTCCAACTGTATGTAGATCACACATATCTGCTTCTTCAAGTGTTTAATTTTTTTTTTTTTGATAAGTAGATGTTTTAGTTACTATATTGTAGCAACTCTGGATACTGATCCATTACGTCTTGAAGCTTGTTTGCTTCTTTGTGTATCTACTTGACTAGATTAGTTTGATGAGCTCTGTTTCTCCTGTATTTTGAAGCCAGTGATATCTTTTCTATTTTTCTTTTTTTTTTTCCGAGTTGGAGTCTCACTCTGTCGCCCAGGCTGGAGTGCAGTGGCCGCTCCCGGCCACCGCAGCCTCGACCTGCTGGGCTCCGGCGATCCTTCCACCTCAGCCTTCCAAGTAGCCGGAATTACAGGCATGTGCTACCACACCCAGCTGATTTTTTTTTTTTTTATTTATTGTAGAGATGAAGTCTCGCTGCCCAGGGGGGTCTCAAACCCGTGGGCTCAGGCAATTCACTCACCTCAGCCTCCCAAAGGCGAGGGATTACAGGCTGAGCCACCGAGCCCGGCTAGTGATACCTTTTCTGAAAGTGCACTTTCTTGGGCATGCGTGCAGTCTTTCTGATCACCAGAGATGACTGCTTTTAGCTAGGTTTTTGTGGCTATTTATTTTTCCCTTTAAGCTTCTGTTCTTCCTTTATTCATACCACACTCATCTGTAACCTCTATTAGTTGCTTGATGATTGCTCTATTAGTTTTTAATAATATCTTAGGGCAATTAATTGTGCCACAGTTTGCTATAATTAAAATTAAGGCCCCTGACAGAGACCAATTGTTGCCAGTCTTTGAGGCTGGCAGTTACCCTCTCCTGATGGAGCAGGAGCTAAAGAGGTGACTAGAATTTCACTGGCTGTCTCCCTCGGATCCTCCTTGTAGAGATGGGGCATTGTGTGTGGGGGTGGAGGGAGGTGAAGACTAGTACCACCTCCTGGTTGTGACCATCACCTAGTATGAATCTAGTCCCTCTCGTTCTCTCTCTCTCTCTCTCTCCATCTCTCTGTCTGTCTGGTTCTAGCTCTAGTTTTCTCTGCTCTTTGTTTCTCTGTCTCAGTCTGTGTATCCTATCAGCTTTCTTTTCTTTCTTTCTTTTTTTCTTTAATTTAAAGATGTGGGATACAATTCAGGGTTAGGTATACAAATGTTCATTATGCAGGTACCCTTGTTGATGAGGTGTGCCCCTCCCTCCCCTGGCAGTTTCCATCAACTGCCAATCCCACCTCCGTCCCTGGGCTGTTTCCCACTACTGCCAATCCCTTTCTTACAGTATTATGATAATTGTTCAATGTCCACTTATGAGTGAGAACATATGGTCCTCTGTTCTTTGTTTCTGTGAGAATCACTGAGTATGTTCGACTCTAAATCCATCCAGGTTGCTGCAAAGTCTATATGTTTGTCCTTCTTTATGACTGCATAATATTCCATTGTGCATATCCATTGTGTATATGTACCACTTTTTTTTTTTATCCAGTCCAACTTTGATGGGTAACATGGTTGATTCCATGTTTTTCCTATTGAGAATAAAGCTGCAACAAACATGCATGTGCAGGTATCTTTTTGGTAGAGTGACTTGCATTCCTCTGGGTATATTCCCAATAGGGGGATTGCTAGGTCATATGGAAGGTCAATTTTTAGTTCTTTGAAATCACCACACTGTCTTCGAAAGAGGTTGCACTACGTTGCATTCCCACCAGCAGTGTAGAAGCATTCTTTTTGTTCTGCATCCTCGCCAGTATCTATTGTTTGTTTTATTAATGATGGCATTCTTACTGGGTTTAGCTGGTTTTTCAATATGATTTTGATTTGCATTTCTCTGATGATGAGTGAGGCTGAGCACTTTTTCATTTGTTTGTTGGCTGCCTGTATATCTTTTTTTGAGAAGTATGTATTCATGTCTTTTGCCCACTTTTTAAGGGGGCTATTTGTTTTTTTCCGTTCAGCGTATTTGAGTTCCTTATAGATCCTAGATGCTAGGCCTTTGTCAGATATACTGTTGGCAAATAATTTTTTCCCATTCTGTGGGCTGTCTCCCTGCTGTCTTGGTGGTTGGCTTTCTTCTCAATACTTAAGAAAATTTTGTTTACCAGTCACAACTGACAGGCTTGCAAATAATTGTTTTACTATTCCCAGTGAAAAAAGCATATTATTTTTCTGATACCTTTGAAAATATCTCAGATTTGCCAGGCGTTGAATTGCCTGAGAGGAAGTGCCAGAGAGGAGGAGATTTACTGATATTCATCAGCTGCCACATGGTTTTTGCCTTAGGAACTTGGTGAGCATGGGGCTGGCAATGTGCTGCCAGACCCAAAAGAGTAGCTCAAAACTGTGGAGCAAAGGAGGACTGTACTCTTCGACTATTGTCCTTCCTGGTTTCTATCTAAATAGCAAGCATTGATGTGACAACAGGTGCCTTCCAGCTGTTTCTCTGTGTAGCACAGAGCTGTGGAAAGTGGGATATACTCATGTTCACTGGATGGTGAAATCACACAAAACAGTTCTTTCATCCCATAGTCCTGGGAGAGACAGAACCCCCCACTTGGCTGCCACACTCACTGGGCTCACAAAACTGTTTTTTTATTTTTTAGAAGGCAGAGCTATTTGTGGATGAGTACAGTTCCTAGATTGAATACCATAGCCTCCCACTGTTCTTAATAAGTTTCCATAGACTTTGTTGAATAAATGCTTCTCAAATGCTTCTCTTTTTGTAAGCCCTTTAATTAGTCTCTAGAGACTTTTAAGAATTCTTTTTGCTGATTTTGACCAGCTTACATGATATCTCTCTAGTGGAGAGGTTTAACTGACTACTCATAACATCATCTCAGAAATCCTGCCTCCCACTACTAAATTATATTATGAAAAAAAAAAACCCTGCTTCATCTTTTAAAGCATTTTTTCTCTTATTTTTCATGTTTAAAATGTAGGGTATAATTCAGGGTTAGGTACATATGTGGTCATCATACAGGTAAAGTGTGGGTACCCTTATGGATGTTATGTGCCCCCTACCTCCCCTGGCAGTGTCCCACTACTGCCAACCCCTTTCTTATAGTATTATGACAAATGTTCAGGGTCTGCTTATGAGCAAGTACATTTGGTACTCAGAACCTTGTTTGTGTGATAAATCACTGAGTGTTGTAGACTCTAATTCCATCCAGGTTGCTGTAAAGTTCATAATTTTGTTTTTCTTATGGCTGCATAATATTCCATCATGTAAATGATCACATTTTCTTTATCCAGTCCACTTTTGATGGGCAACACAATTGGTTCCATGTTTTTGCTATTGTGAATAATGTTGCAATAAACATGCATGTGCAGGATCTTTTTTTGAGTTTCTTTGGGTATATTCCCAGGAGGGGAATTGTGGGTCATGTGGAAGGTCAGTTTTTAGATCTTTTAGAAATCACCACACTGTTTTCCACAAAGGTTGTACTAGTTTACTTTTCCACCAACAGCCTAGAAGTGTTCCCTTTTACCCACATCCTCCCCTGCATCTGTTGCTTTTTGAGTTATTAATGATGGCCATCCTGATGGAGTTAGGTGGTATCGTAGTGTGGTTTTAATGTGTGTTTCTTTGGTGTCTAGTGAGGCTGAGCATTTTTTCATGTATCTGTTGGCTGCTCCTATGTCTTCTTTTGAGACGTGTCTATGCATATCTTTTCCCCATTTTTTAATACGGTTTTTTTTTCCTTTCAGCACATATGAGTTCCTTGTAGATCCTGGATGTTAGGCCTTTGTCAGATTTACAGTTGGAAAATATTTTTTTCCCGTTGTGGGTTGTCTTCCCATTATCTTGACAGTTTCTTTTGCTTTGAGTAAGCTTGTTAGTTTGATGAGGTCCCATTTGTCTATATTATCTTTTATGATATTTGCTTTTGGAGAGGTGATCAGGAATTAGTTGCCTATTCCAATTTCGGTAAGGGTGTTTCCTACATTTTCCTCTAGGATTCTTACCATTTGAGGTTTTACATTTAGGTCTTTGATCCATTTAGAGTTGATTTTTGTGTATGGTGATAGGTAGGCGTCCTGTTTCAGTCTTCTACATGTGGTCAATCAGTTTTCTCAGCACCATTTACTGAATAAGTTCTCCTCTCCCAGTGGCTGTTAGTGGAGACTTTGTCAAAGATGAGTTGGCTGGGAAATTGAGGTTTCGCAGGAATCTCTATCTTGTTCCGTTGGTCTATATGCCTGTTCTACCAATACCAGGCTCTTTCGATTATTGTAGCTTTATAGTAGAGTTTGGAGTCTTAAAGTGTGATACATCCTGCTTTGTTTCTTTTGCTGAGGATTGTTTTGGCTATTTGTTGTCGTTTATGTTTCCATATGAATTTCTGTGTTGTCATTTTCAGGTTTTGAGAAGAAAAATATTGGTAATTTAATAAGTATTACATTAAATCTGTAGATTGCCTGTGGTAGCACGGGCATATTAACAATGTTAATTAAAGCATTTTTAAATTTATTAAATATTTTCCAAGTAATTAGTTCATTTTATCTCTACTAAAGAACTGGTACCACAAACTCAAGTCAGATGTTCTTATTTAGGACCAGTTTATTTATTTATTTATTTCTTATTTATTTATTTATTTTTTGAGTTGGAGTCTCACTCAGTCACCCAGACTGGAGTGCAGTGGCTGCTCCCGGTCACCGCAGCCTCGCCTGCTGGGCTCCTGTGATCCTTCCGCCTCAGCCTTCCAAGTAGCCGGAATTACAGGCGCACGCTACCACGCCCGGCTGATTTTTTGATTTATTGTAGAGATGAGGTCTCGCTGCCCAGGTGGGTCTCGAACCCGCAGGCTCAGGCAATCCACTCACCTCAGCCTCCCAAAGGCACGGGACTACAGGCTGAGCCACCGAGTTTATTAATGTGTTTAGATCACACTACTTACATCACCAAGATCATGTCTAGTTACATTTTACATTGTTCTAAGAAGCACGGTGTATCCACTGGGCTACTCTATTAGCTCTTAAAATCCTTAGAAAATCAACTTCATTTTTAATGTCTTCATTATTTGGGTACTTTCTATTTTCATTTGGAGAAAGACATTTTTAAAATGTTCTTTTTTTGCCTGGGAAACAGGTGGCTGGCTTCTCAGGTTATCCTGGGAGTGTCGCCTTGGCTTCTCTCAGTTGAGAGCTCAGGGTGAGATGGGATCTGTACTTGCTGCAGCAATATTTCAAGTATATGCTGCAGCATTAGCCTTTACCCAGGAGTGTACAGAGCCAAAAGCCCACTGAAGATTGGGATCTGGATCTTTGATCTACCATTTTATTTCCAATAGTTTAAGAATGAAGAGTTTTCATTATTTTATTTATTTATTTTTATTTTAAGGATGTGGGGTACAATTCAGGTTTAGGCATATAAATGTTCATTATACAGGTACCCTTGTTGATGAGGTGTGCCCCTCCCTCCTCTGGCAGTTTCCCTCAACTGTCAATCCCAACCCCCCTCCCCTGGCAGTTTTCCACTACTACCAACCTCTTTCTTATAGTATTATGATAATTGTTCAAGGTCCACTTATGAGTGAGAACATATGGTGCTCTGTTCTTTGTTTCTGTGATAGATCACTGAGTATGATAAACTCTAAATCCATCTAAGTTGCTGCGAAGTCCATATGTTTGTCCTTCTTTATGGCTGCATAATATTCCATTGTGTATATGTACCATATTTTTAAAATCCAATCCAGCTTTGATGAGGAGTATGGTTGGTTCCATGTTTTGCTATTGGGAATAGAGCGGCAACAAACATGCATGTGCGGGTATCTTTTTCGTAGAATGACTTGAAGAACTGAGAGTTTTCAGTAGGCTGTTGTGACTAACATAAATTAAAAAACACACACACACTGCCATATTCTATCATTGTAAAAATTATTTCCACTTTTGTGTTATTTATTGCTTTTGTCAATATATCAATAATTCTTACATTATTGAAATATTCACTTTTTAAAAACTTTGTGCTATACACTATCCATAGACTTTTCAGGCTAGAGGTGGAGCTGTGAAAAACTCATTGCTCATATATATATATATTTAAATTTACTTTTCAAAATTAAGATAATATTTTTAAAAATTACCCTTTGCAGTTGGTAGAATTTTAAAGGTGTAAGGAAAAGTTTATCTATCCTATTATTTAATTTTATAGAGGAGGAAACAAGCTTAGAGAGATTACATGACTTACTTAAAGGGAAAAGTAGCCAATGGAAGAATTATAATGTTTCTGACTCCTAGGTGGTCCTTTTTTTTTTTTTTTTTTTGTAGAGGCAGGATCTTGCTATGTCGCTCAGGCTGACCTTGAACTCCTGGACTCAAGTGATCCTCCTGCCTTATCTTTCTGAGGAACTGGGACTAGCATGCCACCATGCTCAGCTTTTCCTTACCTTTTTTACAAAACACTTTTTACCAACAGACACCACCAAAAAAGGCTAAACAAGTTTTTAGTTAAATAATTTCTTCCCCACAATTGGCACAGAACTCAAATAGTGACTTTAAATGTTGGTCTTTGAAAATCTATCTTGGCACACTGTAAGAATCTGAAGATGATTTCTCTTTCCTGGAAATTTTAGATTGTCTGGAATACAAACAAAAGGGCTGCCAGGTCGCCCAAAGCAGATGCTGAAGCATGCCAAGAAAGACTTCTGATTGGCCCCAGCCTTCCAGGTCTCTGTGGACCTCATTAATTTGATGTGCTTTGCTTCTATGACAATAGAACACTGGCCTAGCCAATTACTTACACCTGCATTTCTCAGCTTGTCACATTCCCCCTAGCCTTTAGGATCTAGAAATAACCGGCAAAGAAAAGCCTTGTTGAAGGAAGACACCTCTAGACTTGTTTTCCTCTTGCATGCAGTAAAACTATTTAGATATTTCCACAGATAAGCAAAGGTGAATTTATTCATTTATAATATAAATACTATTTTGATTGCAATATATAGGCATATCCAGGTTTTAAGAACAGGCAACTCTTTGGTATATTTATCATTTACCTCCTTCTCTTCTTTTTAATGGAAGTTTTCTTTGTGGTTGTTTCCACATGTAAAGATAAGCAATGTAGGTTTTTTATGCTTGAAAAAATACATATTGCCAATCTCAATGTTTTAAAATAGCTACTTTATAGAATAGTTCTATTCCAGGCTGAAATTAATATTAATGTATTTCTTTTGTTTAAAATGCAAATTGTAACCCTTTCACTTTTCACCTAGTGAAAACATGGACTAGCCAAAACTGGACTTTCTATTCTAATATTATGTTTCTGGAAAGTAAAGATCTCAAGGTTTCCTTAAAACTCAGAAAAGGTTTGAGCATCCTTTATGTAAACAGCAAGCTTTATGTTGGCCCTATTTTAGTAAAAGACAATTTTTTACTGTGAAAAAGTAAAGAATCTGCTGTTAAGTTTGTTTTCCTACTCACACGCTATTCTTTCAAAAGTTTAATTCCTCTACCAGTGTTTTAAATTCTGTCTTCCCTAATCTTCATCAATTAGCATAATTGATTGAGCTCAGATTCAAGAAACACAGCAGCACTATAAAGAGATAAAATAATATTTCTTTATTTTATAGACAAAGAGCTGATCCTGAATAGGTTAAGTAGCATGGGCAAAGTGTTATAAGGAGGAAATGACAGAGTTCGAATTTGAACCCAAGATTGACAAAAAGGCCTAAGCTTCTATCCATGGTGCTGAACAACCAATTCCAGGTTTTTAAAATCTCTCTCCATTATATTCTTTCTCCCAACTTCTAATGTGTCAGTGGCTATTTCCTTAAACCAATGACAGAAATTTCTTGTGTTAATCCTATGCTTTAAGCCCTTCTTTTTTTTCTTTCATTGTTCACACAGACTTCACTTCTTCACCCTTATATCCACTCGCCAATTTGCTACTACCTGGCTTTTACCTCTGTCATTTAAAAGCTCCTTTCACAAAGGTGAACAATTATTTGTTAGGTGCTAGTTCTTACAAATTTTTATTTAAGTTGTTTAAGCTTGAAGTACAAGTGCATGAATCTTGTGTGCACTCTGATGAAGTTTTGCATTTTTATACACTGATCAGATCAAGTTATAACATGTTTGCAGCACTCCAGAATGCTCCTTTGTGCTTCTTGACAGTCTTATGCTAAATCCCATTCACAGGAGCTCCCTCTGACTTTGATCATCACAGATTAAATTTAGCCTAATCTTGAATACTTATAAATAAAATATAGTTTTGCTGTTTTGTGATGGCTTTGTTTACTTAACATTATGTCTAGTAGATTTCTAGAAGTATTGCATCTATGCGTAGTTCATTTTTAGAAATTGCTGAGTCAGTTTGAATGTACCACAAATTACTTATTTATTTTAATTTTGATAGCCATATGGTCAATTTTTGGTTTTTGATATCATGTGTAAAACTGCTGTGAACAATCTTGTACATGGCTTTTAGTAGGCATAGCACTCAACTTCCAGAGGTATATACACAGGAGCAGAATTGTCGGATTATAAACTGGGCATTTACTAAGTTTTAGTAGATTTTGCTTAATAGAGTCTAATATACACTACTACAAGCAATATATGAAGGTTTTAGCTGCTTCATATTTTCACCATCACTTGGTATTGTCAGTCTTCTTTTAGGTGTGGTACTGTTTTTAAAAACTCCATTTTCCCATTTGTTCATTGTTAGTATTAGAAATATAGTTGACTCTTTAGAAGAAGATTTATTAAAATATAATCCACAAACTATACAGTTCACCCATTTAAAGTATACATTTAATGACTTTTAGTATTTTCACAGACATGTTCAACCATGGATTTGTGCAATCAATTTTAGAACATTTTAATCATTATAAAAGCCATCAGCTCTCAACCCCCCATTCTCCCTCTACTGTTCTTCAGCCCTAGGAAATCACTAATCTACTTTCAATCTCTGTGGATTTACCAGTTCTGGCTATTTAATATAAATGGAATTACACAGTTGTGATCATTTGTGGTGGCTTCTTTCACTTAGCATAATATTTTCAAGGTTCCTGCATGTTATAGCATATATCAATGCATGCTTTTTTATTGCCAAATAATATATTATATTATTTGGCAATAAATATATATATATAATTTTAAATATATATAAATATATATAATTTTATATATATAACATTCCAAATTTATTCATTCAGTGATCGAAATTTGGATTTTTCACTTTTTGAATATTATGAATAATACTATGATCATTTGTATATATGTTATTTGTACACACATATTCCATTGATCTTGAGTATATACCTATAAGTAGAATTGCTGAGTTATAGGATAAATCTATCTTTAGACATTTTATGAACTGCCCAGACATTTTCCAAAGGAGCAGTACCATTTTACATTTCCACCGGCAGTATGTGAGTGTTCTATTTATCCGCATCCTCAACAACACATATTATTTTTTGAGTCAGAGTCTCACTCTGTTGCCCAGGATGGAGTACAGTGGCATAATCCTGACCCACTGCAGCCTTGACCTCCTGAGCTCAGGGAATCCTTCTGCCACAACCTCCCAAGTAGCTGGGAGTGCAGGTGCATGCCACTATGCCTGGCTAATTTTTTTTTAATTTTTAATTTTTATTTTTGTAGAGACAAGCTCTCACTATGTTGCATAGGCTGGCCTCAAACGCTCGGGCTCAAGTGATTCTCCCACCTTAGCTTCCCAAAGTGTTGGAATTATAGGTGTGAGCTACAGAGCCTAGTCATGATTATCTTTTTATTATAGCCACTCTAATATTTATACCATGGCACTTTATTGTGATTACATTTGATCTCTGATGGTTAAGAATGTTGAGCATTTTTTCATGTGCATACTGGCCATTTGTATGTATATATGTATATACTTGTATATACTTTTGTATAGGAGAGGGATCCAAATAAACTGGAATCATTTTTTGGAGAGTGGGCTCATTTGTAGTAGTCTTCCCTTGATTAATGTTCCAGGAAACCATCAGCATCACCAGCTATCATTGTTGTGAAAGGTTGCATTTGGCTTCAGTTAATGTTTTTTGGAGGTTCTTTCAACATGTTGCCCATTTCATGATGGGTGATTTTTGAGTGTACCTGCCCGCACTGTGCTGAGTGTTCAGCAGTTTTTGACTAAAAATGGCATGATCTCCATACTCCACTCTCCCTATTCACTCAATCTTGCCCCAAGCAACTTTTTTTGGTCTCCCTACATGAAAAAAAATCCTCAATCCTAAAATGGAAACATTTTGCTGATGTGGAAGAGGTGAAACAAAAAACTGCAGAGGCACTAGAAGGCATCTAAGTTGACGAGTTCAAAAACTTGTGTTGAGCAGAGGAAAAAGCATCTCGATGGGTTTATTGCATCAAACGGAGAGTACTTTGAAGGTGATTGAAGTTAAAACATGCAAGAATAAATACACATTTTAAAATAAATTCCAGAGATTTTTGGTTTCTCTCATACACACACTTGTATATACTTACACACACACACACACACACACACACACACACACACATTTTTTTTGAGAAATGTCTACTTAGATCCTCTGCTCATTTTATTTGGTTTGTATCTTTTTATTATTGATATATAATAGTTATATATTCTAGATACAAGACTTCATCAGATATATGATTTGCAAAGCTATTCTCTGTATACTGTAGGTTGGCTTTTTACTTTCTTGATGTTGAAGCATAAACATTTTCACTTTTGATAAAATACAATTTACTACCCTTTTTGGTTGCATGTGCTTTTAGTGTTATATCTAAGAATTCATTGCCTAATCCAAGGCTAGAAGACTTTATGGTCTCTATTATTTTCTAGAGTGCTATAGTTTTAGCACTTATATTTAAGACTTTGATCCATTTTCTGTTGTGTGTATATATGTTATTAGGTAAAGATCCAACTTCATTCTCTTACATGTGTATATCAAATTGTCCCAGCACAATTTTTTAAAATGGCTGTCTTTTTATTATTGAATTGTCTTGGTAGCCTTGTCAAAAATCAATTTGTCATAAATATGAGGGTTTATTTCTGAACTTTAGGTTCTATTCTCTTGATTCACATGTCCATTCTCATTCATGTACCATATTGTTTCAATTACTGTGGCTTTGTAAAAAATTTTGAAATCAGAAAGTATGGATCTCCCAACTTAGTTCTTTTTCAAGATCTTTTTGTTATTATAGGCTCCTTGAATTTCCAAATAAATTTTATTTCAATAATTATATTTGGATAATCTTATACACTTCTGCCACAAAGAAGTCATGATGTCTGCAACAAAGTCAGTTACTGAATTTTTTAAGTAATTGTGCTGTACAATAATCAAAACAGCCTGGTATTGGTACACAAACAGGTATATAAACCAATGGAATAAGATAGAGTTTCCAGAAGCAAAACCTCAATTTCTCAACCAACTCATCTTCAGCAAAGCCTCCACCATCAACCACTGGGGAGAGGAGAACCTATTCAGTAAATGGTGCTGAGAAAACTGACCGACCACATGCAGAAGATTAAAACAAGACCCCTTCCTGTCACTATATATAAAAATCAACTCTAAATGGAACAAAGACCTAAACATAAAACCTCAAACTATAAGAACCTTAGAAAATGCAGGAGACACCCTTATGGAAATCGGGACTGACAACCAATTCCTGATCACAACTCCAGTGCCCAAACCATAAAAGATAAGATAAAGTGGAACTTCATCAAACCGATGAGCTTTTGCAAAGCCAAAGAAACCATCAAGAGAGCAGGGAGACAATCCACAGACTGGAAAAAAATAATTTGCCAACTGTATACCTGACAAAGGCCTAACATCTAGGATCTATAAGCAACTCAAATGTACTGAAAAGATAAAAACAAACAGCCCCATTACAAAGTGGGCAAAAGACATAAATAGACACTTCTCAAAAGAAGACATATGAGAAGCCAACAGATACATGAAAAAATGCTCAGCCTCACTAGTCATCAAAGAAAAGCAAATTAAAACCACACTGAGATACCACCTAATTCCAGTCAGGATGGTCATCATCAATAACTCAAAAAACAACAGATGCTGGAGAGGGTGTGAGGAAAGGGAACATTTCTACACTGTTGGTGGGAGTGTAAACTAAAACAGCCTCTGTGGAAAACAGTGTGGTGATTCCTAAAAGATCTAAAAATCGACCACCCATACAACCCCACAATTCCCCTACTGGGGATATACCCAGAGAAACTCAAATCACTCTATGAAAAAGATACCTGCACACTCATGTTTATTGTAGCATCATTTACAATGGCAAAAGCATAGAACCAACCATGCTGCTCATCAAAAGAGAACTGGATGAAAAAATGTGGTACACATACACGATGGAATATTAAGTAACTATAAAGAAGAACAAAATTATGAACTTCACAGCAACTTGGATGAACATAGAGGCTATAATACTGAGTGATCTATCACAGAAACAAATAACTGAGTACCACATATTCTCAGTCATAAGCAGTCCTTGAACAACTATTGTAATACTATAAGAAAGGAATAGGCAGTAGTGGGAAACTGCCAGGGGAGGGGGAGGCACACCTTATCAACAAGGGTACCCGCATAATGAACATTTGCATACCTAACCCTGAGTTGTACCACACACATTTTTTTAAAAAAGTGATTGTGTTGAACAGGTAGATTAATTTCACAATATTAAATCTTCTAATTCTTGAACATAGAATGTCTTTTCATTTATTTTAGTCTTTTATTTCTTTCAACGATATTTTATGGTTCTCAGTGTTAAGTTATATACTTCTTTTGTTAGTTTATTTATTAGTTTGTTCCGCTTTTTGATGTTATCACAAATAAAATTATTTCTTAATTTCATTTTTGTTTGTTGATTGCTACTGTATAGAAATACAATTATTGTGTATTGATCTTGCCACCTGCAATCTTGGTGGTCTTAGACCATTTGTGCTGCAATAGCAAAATATCAGAGACTGGATAATTTTTGAAAAACAGGAATTTATTTCTCACAGTTCTGGAGGCTCGGAAGTCCAAGCCTGATAGGTTTCATGCCTGGCGAGGGCCTAATCTCTGCTTTCAAGATGGTGCCTTGAATGCTGTCTTCACATGGTAGAAGAATGAAGAGTAAAAGGGACAATCTTTTCCCTCCAGTCTTTTATAAACTCCACCCTCTTGTCTTAATTACTTCCTAAAGGCCCAGCTTTTTAATACTATCACACTGATAATTAAGTTTCAGTACAGAAACTGTGGGGGACATTCAGACCATAGTATTTGCTGAATTTTTGTCTTAATTTCAAGAGATTATTAGTGGATTCCTTGGGAATAAATACTTATATATGTATGCATTCATAACAAATGTAAATAGAGGTAGCTTTACTTCTTCCTTTCTGACAGATTTTTTTTTTTTTTTGAGTTGGAGTCTCACTCCATTGCCCAGACTGGAGTGCAGTGGCATGCTACCGGCCACCGCAGCCTCGACCTACTGGGTCCCGGCAATCCTTCTGCTCAGCCTTCCAAGTAGCTGGAACTACAAGCGTGTGCTACCACACCCAGCTAATTTTTGATTTATTGTAGAGATGAGGTCTCACCTGGGCAGGTCTCGATTGCTCAGGCAATCCACTCACCTCGGCCTCCCAAAGCCCTGGGATTACAGGCTGAGCCACCAAACCCGGCCAGATTTTTTTTTAAGTTTCTTGCCTAATTTAATTTACTTGTCCTGACTAGCACCTCAAGTACATTTTGAATAGAAGTATTGGGAGCAGATATGCCTGTTTTCTTTCTGATCATAGAAGAAAAGCATTCAGGCTTTCGTCATTAGGCATTAATTTTAGTTGTGTATGTGTTTTTTTCCTCCCCTTTATTAGATGTTCTTTATTAAATTCAGGACAATCCCTTCTATTTCTATTTTGTTTAAATTTTAAAAAATCATGAAGCAGTGTTGAATTTTGTTGGCTTGTCTTTGTCTACTTTAATCACCATGTGATTTTTGCCAATTATTCTATTGGTGGTACATATTATAGTAATTGCTTTTGAGAAGTTAAATAATCTTATATTCCTGTGATAAATCTCACTTGTTCACGGTATAATCCTTTATTTGCTATGGGTCAGTTCAGATTTTCTCTTTCTTCTTGAGTTAGTTTCTGTAGTATGTATCTTTCTAAATATTTGTCTATTTTATCAAGGCTATCTAATTTGTTAGCATGTCATTTTTTATTCCCTTATTAACCTTTTTATTTCTGTAAGCTCTGTGGTAATGTTCATTCTTGATTTTAGTAATTTGAATCTTTTCTTCTTTTTCTTTCGTCAATCTTGCTGAAGTTTTTGTCAAAGTGTTGATCTATTCAAAAATCCAATTTTTAGTTTTGTTGGTTTTGTCTGTGGTTTTTCTAATCTCTATTCCCATTATTTCTAGTCTAATCCTTATTATTTCTTTCATTCTGTACACTTTAGATATGGTTTGCTCTTCTTTTTTCTGATTTGTTAAGGTGTAAGGTAGGTTATTTCTTTGTTATTTATTTTAGAGATGGGAACTTGCTCTATTGAGCCCAGTGGTATGATCATAGCTCACTGCACCTTTGAGCTCCTGGGTTCCAGCAATACTTCCACCTCATCTTCCCAAGTAGCTGGGACTATACCACAGCTCCTAGCTAACTTTATTATTTTTTTTGTAGATACAGAGTCTTTCTTTGTTGCCCAGGCTGGTTTTGAACTCTTGACTTCAATGATCCTCCAACTTCGATCTCCCAAAGTGTTAGGATTATAAGATTATAAGCGTGAGTCACTATTTCTGGCCTGGTATCTTTGAATGGGCATTCAGAGCTGTAAAATTTTCTTTAAGCATCTACTTTCTTTCTCTTTTGTTTTTTAGTTTTCTAAAAAATTTTAATCATATTGATTATATATGTATAGAAGGCTCATAAAATATATTTGCTCAGGACACCACACATCATAGCAATGGCACTGATTATCCATTTTAGAAATTGGCCTGGATTCTGTAGAAAATTTCTTCTAACTCTAAAATGTACATTATTCTATATGTACATTTTATTATATGTTCTATAAGTATGTTTGACATCATTTAAATCAAACTTAATAAGAATAAGCAAACTGAAATAGCATAAGCTTGATAAGCATCTACTTTCACTGAATTCTGTAAGTTTTGGTATTTTGGGTCTTCATTTTCTCAAATTTAAAAAAATTTTCTATTTTTATTTCTCATTTGACCCATTAGTTGTTTAGTAGTATGTTCCTTAACTTTCACATATTTGTGAATATCTCCCTTTTTCTCTGTTGAATCTTTATCCTATTGTGGTTGGAAAAAATACTGTGTATGATTCAGTTCTGAATAATTTATTGAGGCTTATTTTATGCTTTCATGTTATCTATCCTGAAGAATATTCCATGTGCACTTGACAAGAATATGTATCTTGCTGTTATTTGTTGGAGTGCTCTTTAGAGATCTCTTAGCTCCAGTTTTGCATGTCTACATGTCTCCTTCTTTCTGTTTCTCTGTTTTTCTATTCCTACTTCCTATTGTACCAATAGATATTTTCTAGTGGGCATTTTAAATTGTGTTGTTTCTTGTCTTTCTATATATTTTCTGAGTTATTTTCTTAGTAGTTGCCTTTAGATAACAGTATCATAATTAAAAATAGTCTAATTTGGATTAATACTATTCAATTTCATTAGAATTTCTTTTTTTTCCCTCATAGTGCCTATTCCTTTATGGATATTCTTTATCTGGTGAGACATTGCTGTCTTACTTTCCTTTAACTGTAACATGGTTTCCTTTAGTTTTTTGAATATGTTTATAATAACAGATTTGAAGTCTGTCTTCTAAGTACAAAATATGGGCTCCCTCAGGGGCATTTTCTTTTGGCTTTGTTTTTCCTTGTGCATGTGACATTCTTTCCTATTCTTTGCGGTCTCACAGTTTTCTTGTTGTAAACTGGAAATTTTAGATAATATCTTGTAATAACTCTGCTATATTCTTTCATCTAATAAGGATTTGTTGTTTTGTTTTCTTGTTTTTATTTGTTTGGTAACATTCCTAGACTAATTCTGTATTCCTTGCAATATAAATTTTTTGGTTTTATTTTTAAGCTTGCATTTTTATGACTTATACCTGGGTCAGTGTAATTTAGAACAGAGTACCATATGTTCTCATGTCATCCAATGAGTGGTCAGAAGATTTTCTTCAATGTTTACTTGTATGTCATTTGTCCTTTGCCAAGGATAGATTTGTGAGACGGCTTGCCTTCAGATTTTTAGGTAGCTTACACAAGCCATTATCTTTCTTTCTTTTTAGAAAGCAGTATTTATTAAGAAGACAGAAAAGCTCCCACAGTGGGTGGGGACCCAAAGGGGTTGCCCACAACCCATTGTCTTTCAATTCCTGTTTTCAAAGAAACTTAAGATCAGCCTGAGGTGAGTGACTGGTGCTTTCCTTTTTCCCATGTCTTGCATAGCCATAGACACTACTTTGCACCATGTATGCAGCTTTTTATGCAATTTTTTATGCAAAATTCTAGTTATCCAAAATTTTGTTTCAATTCCTGGCCAGACTCATTTTCCCTAACCAAAAACACCATGTTAGGGAGCTGAGATATTACTCATGGTTTACTCTTGTTTGAGGATTCCCAAGGTTTTGCTCATTCCATAGTTCTGCTGAGCTAAGCTCTGAGTCAAATCAAATAGCACCACATTCTGGGAGTAGACATTTTTCAGGGAGTTGAAAGTTCATAGAAAATATTGACTGTGCTTTGAGGATGTATACAAACGTTGATTATGCAGGTACCCTTGTTGGTGAAGTGTGCCCCTCCCTCCCCTTGCAGTTTCCCTCAACTGCCAATCCCGCCCCTCCTCCCCTGGCAGTTTCCTACTACTGCCAAACCCTCTCTCATAGTATTATGATAATTTTGTTCAAGTTCCACTTATGAGTGAGAACATATGGTACTCTGTTCTTTATTTCTGTGGTGGTACTTTTCATGGAGTTCTAAATGAGGTCAGATTCTCTATTGTCTTAAATGTTGCTGACTTTTAGCTACCACATCCCTGAATTAAGGAAGAAGAGGAGATGGGAATAACCCGAATTTAAAATGTCACAGTGGTCACTGCCCTCAGTAGTTTATCTTGAATAGATTATTTTCAGTTTGCTCTGTGATTATGGTTAACTGCAGGAATCCTGAAGTAGTTGTTTTAGTTTTTTTTTTTGTCCCATATTTTCATTTTTTAGAGAGAGATGTTCATGGAGAGCCTTACTCTGCCATTCCAGAAAATAATTTCCTATCATAGTTATTTTGAAATACCTGTCTAATAACTCATTTCTTGGTCTGATTTTATTGGCTCTTTTATTTATTGACTGTGAGTCACAGCTATTTATTTATTTATTTTAAAAGACTTTCATGATTTTTGTATGTCAGCCACTATGTATAAAATAATATTACAGAATGAGGTAAATAATATTTACCTTGAGAAAGGAACATATATTTTGGGGGGCCTGTTCACTGATATGTAGAATGAGACAATCTAATTTTTTGTTTTGTTTTGTTTTGTTTTTTTTTGAGTTGGAGTCTCACTCTGTTGCCCAGACTGGAGTGCAGGGGCCGCTCCCGGCCACCACAGCCTCGACCTGCTGGGCTCCGGCGATCCTTCCGCCTCACCCTTCCGAGTAGCCGGAATTACAGGCATGCGCTACCACGCCCAGCTGATTTTTTGATTTATTGTAGAGATGAGGTTTCGCTGCCCAGGCAGGTCTCGAACCCGCGGGCTCAGGCAATCCACTCACCTCAGCCTCCCAAAGGCGCGGGATTACAGGCTGAGCCACCGAGCCTGGCAAGACAATCTCATTTTTGACCAGAGTCTGGGCTTTGTTTTATTCCTTTCACCACATGTTTCAAATTTTGTAAGTAAGGATGGAATCATAAAATGTATTTACCCAAACTAGGACTTACATATTGGCAATATTCCAGAGATCTGCCTGTGATTCTTGTATGAGTTGCCAGCTTTTGAAACTGGGAGATCTCAATCTGCTTTTTAGGCTACTGGGTTCAGTCTTACTCTGCTTTTTGATCTACAAGGTATCTCTTTTTAGTGCTGTTTTTGTGCCCTCAGGTCTTTGGAAGGTAGCAGCTGTGGTGGTTAATAATGCCTTGGGGGGGGTGCTCTTGGCTTGCCTCTCCCCCAGTCTTTGGCATTTGAAAACCTGGGTGCCTGAGGACATTGCTAATTCTCTTGCCTGGCCCCTTCCTTAAATAAAAGTCCCAGGTATGTTAGGTGACATTCTTTCAGCTCTTCTTCTCTGTCTCCTCCTTCCTACTTTTGGTGTATAATACTCAAGGACTCAATGAAGATTTGTGAGAAAGAGTTGGCAGGTTGTTGGAGGCTTGCTCTGTGACTGGAACTCCTAAGGATTCTAACTGTTCACACCATTACACATGCAGCAATTAGAAATCTGGTTGATTATTCCTTATTTTCTCTTTCCTCTCTTCTGCAAGAATAGGAGCAGTGGGAAGTCTTCTCTCTTTTGAAGGGTCTGTAACTTTTTGAAGTTTGGTTCTTTTGAGGATTTTTTGTTCCTCAGACCTCTGATGTGTTTTTTAAAAATTCATGACTTTGTAGCTTATGTGGCTGTTTGTGTCAGATGAGAGTAACAATATCTTCTGATTTTCTGCATTCAAACCAGAAGTTAAACCCTTCCAAGGATTTTGAGATACTATTTATTTTTCCCATCATAGAAGTCATTTGGAATATGAGACTATTTTATGCTTATTTTATAGGGAGAAAATGTATACTGTTCAAAGTTCAATAATTTTTCCAGGGCTAGATAGGGAATTTCAATTTTCATTTAAAAAGAGATTGTTTTGCTTTAAATTAAGTGATTTTTCCCACTTGTTTTTTATTTTGGGGCCAAGAGAGAACTGAACTGAACTGAGAAAACTATAACTTGGTATCACTGTCAAGTATGTTATTCTCAGAAAGGTAGAATTTAAATAGGTCTATCTTAAATTGGAAAGCGTTCTATGAATTTTCTGTTGAGAATTCTGATTTTGATTTTAATTTTGCTACTTTTCTCAGTAGCTAGATAAGTAGACTTCAGAGCTTACCCCAGCCAGGGGAAGAGCAGCTATTCTGGTATCCATTACTCTAGTGCCTGCTCTCTGATTTGACTCATTAACCTGTTAGTAGTTAATTCTAGCTTAGCAGAATTCTGAAAGAACTTGCACTTGTCAACCAAAATTCCTGAGACCCAGAGGGAGAACACTCAGCTACTAATATCTGGTATATGAGTTAACTCCGATTTGAGGAAAAATTTCTCCACAATTAAAAATGAGTGTAAATATCATGATATTCCTAAGAAATATGCATCCATGATCTTCCAAATTGTATATTTTGAGACACAAATGGATGCCCTGTGCCATCTTTAAATTTTCAAAGTGTGGTCTAATTTTCCAACTTAAGATTAATTTAAAAGAAGCAAATTAGCCGGGCTCGGTGGCTCAGCCTGTAATCCCGCACCTTTGGGAGGCTGAGGTGA
>NW_007258972.1:5783-51584 GCF_000164805.1 Carlito syrichta | reverse complement strand
AAAAAAAAAAAAAAAGAAACAAATTAATGCATAGAGTTAAAGGCATCATGTCACCTAAGTTTAGCTTTTAGTGTTTTCTCCTCCTTCCTCAACCCCTTCTCATATTTCCTTCTTTGTGGTTGCAATTGTGCATCCTCCTTTGGCTTTTAGCATCTTTATATGTTAACTCAAAAGCTAACATGATTTTGTCTTGCCTGGCCCTTAGGTAGTCAATCCAACAGTCTGTATGTTAGGAGGAAGCATACGCATGGGTGAGTGCTATCTACTCCATTTTCTTTTCTTCCTCTCAACTACCTTTCCTTCAGTCCAAATCTAATCAGAGCTTAAATGAAAAAGAGGAAGTTAAGAATGTCTTTGTTGCCAGGGGAGGGGGGTGTGATTGGCAGTTGAGGGATAATGTCAGGAGAGGAAGAGGCACACCTCATCAAGAAGGGTACCTGCATAATGAACATTTGTATACCTAGCCCTGAATTGTACCCCACATCTTTAAAATAAAGAAAAAAAAAGGAGAACATATTTGCTGTACTATGTGGGAGTGAAGTTTCTTCTGTTTGTATAGTCAGAATGATATTTCTAAAGTGCAGATAATACAGATCTGAACAGGCTTTCCCCTGCTGGCAAATGCTTCAGTGGCTCTTCACTGACCTAAAGAATCAAGTCTCCTTTAGTATTTAATATATATGGTTCTTCATGGTTTGTTGCAGTTTACTCCTCAAGAGAGAATCTAGGCTCTAGAGCTTCACGGTGCTTCTTCCCCTTCATGGCTTTGCTAACCATACTTGTGATAGCATTGTTAGAAACATGATCTGTTATCCTATTTTACTTATTTCTAGCATTTAACATGAATAACCACCTTCTCATTTTGGAAGCATTCTACTCCCTTTGCTTCTATGACTGCATTTCCTTCTTGTTTCCCCCCTAAATTACTTGCCATTTTCTCTATTTTAATTTTAGACATGTTAATTTTGAAATGCATATGAGACAGTCAAATGAGTATCATGAGGAGGCATTTGGATATATGGATCTGGAGATCCTTCTGGCCCCTCTTTCACAGTATTCTTCAACTGATCTCCTAAAATCTCAGCCCTGGGTTCTCCTCTTTCCTTCTTTCTCTGTTTTTCTTTTATATTCCCATTTCCTCCCTCTCCTCTCTATTATTTTCTTTGGCAATGACTTTGTTTTTTTATTTTTCTGATAGAAAATATATATTCCTAAAGTCATGCAGGTGTACATACATATCTTTGTGCTTTTGCATGGTAAATATGCAGTTAGAGTGCATTTTGTGAAGAGCTGTTTACTGCTGGGCAGGGTAGGTCTCAACTGTAAGCTCTGTGCTTTGTGAGGCCAAGGCTGGAGGGCTCCTTGAGACCAGGAGTTAAGGACCACCCTGGGCAATAGGTTTCTCTTTTTTTTCTTCCAGGGGGACTGCTGCTTATTTTATTTTATTTTTTTATTTTGGCAATGACTTTAAAAACATATGACAATTATTTGCATCTCTAGGCAATAATTCTCTGAGCTTCAGACTTTCATACACAAGTTATTTGGAAGCATGCCTATTTCTCAACTAAAATGTGAGCTACGTAGAAACAGGGCCTTATCCTTCTTGTTCACTATTTATCTGTATTACCTACAAAGATTACTTGAGACTCAATTGATGCTAAAAATATTCAAGTAAATAGATGTTAAACGTTAGCAATCTATTATGTGTATAAGGTCCTTTCAGACTTCTGTAACTGAAGATGGTCAATTTTCCTTCCCATAGTAGACATGTGGTTGGATATATGGGTGGTGCAGTGAAAATAGATATGTAGAAGCCATGCACTGAGGTCACTGGTGAAAGGGTATCATTTTATGAAAGCTTGTAAAAACGAGGTTGCAAATAAGCCATGAAATTTAATTCAGTTTACTGAATTGTTGTGTAAACACACCACTATTTTATCCGTCCACTCTGTCAATGGATACTTGGATGTTTCTACTTTTCTGTGATTAAGAACGTTGATCCTACTCAAATTACTAACAATATCAAATTAAATAAAACCTTTATAAAGATGTAGGGTCATGCGATTTGTGGAAGAATCTCCTCTAGCAAACAAAATTTTCTGATGTCTTGGAAATGTTTTCTGAACAACTGAATTAGGATATAATTATGATTTAGATTCTTTCTTCACATTTCTTTCTTTATCTTTTAAACTCTATATTATTTGGAGAATAAAAAGTACCCTGTATAACTTACATTAGGTATAAATCATAATTGCATAAGAAACATTTATAAACTTACATCTCGATCCAAGAACTAGAACATGAAAACGTTGTTGCTCCCTATTAATTCCCTTCCCTGTGCCCATCTCTCTGCCTCTTTGCCACCTATGTTACTTCATACCATAAAGATAACCAGTATTTTAAAATTTGTATTTATTATTACATTGTTTCTTTCTAACATAGTTTTATCATAAATATGTGTATGCCTAAATGTGTTGTTGAGCTCTGCCAAGATACTATCATATCTAAAGTTTATTGGAACATGGTATTTGGACTAAATATTATCTTTTCAAATTATCATTGCAGGTCATTGCAATTCATACATTTTCATTTTTATATAAATATACCACAATTTTGTCTGTTTTCAGTCAATAGACATTTATGATGATCCTAGTTTTATACCATTAAGGACCTTGATCTTATACAAATTTTTTAACAAAGTAATATCTGGTTTTTTTTTTTTAAATTTTAAAGATGTTAACTACAATTCAGGGTTAGGTAGACAAATTTTATTATGCAGGTACCCTTGCTGATAAGTTGTGGTTTTTAATAAATACTTTTTAATATACTGTTTTAAAGCACATTTTAATGTCAATATACTATTTTTATTTAATAATAGTGTTACTGATGAAAATTTTTATTAATGCCTGTACTTTTTAGAACTAGTGCATGATATTATCATCCGTGTAATTTATGTCTTATTTTTTTGTCCCTGTGGCCTTTGCATATACCATTTTCTCTATCTTGAAGAATTTTTGCCTCTCTATGCCTCTCATTTGCCTGAATACTTTCTATTCATACTTCAGTTCTTATCTCAGATGCCACTTTTTCCAGGAAGCTTTCCAGACTGCCCAGGTTGTAGCAGGTAGCTTGAGCCACTGCTACATGTACATACACTACTCTGTATTTCCCTTTTAAAAATACACATTATGCTTATGTGTATCTTAGTTTCTATTTTACTTTTTTGTCTCTACCACTAAGATGTCAACTTGGAATGGTAGACATGATGCCTCATTTTATGTTACACTTCCGGAACCAAGCCCAGGGCCTGACATGAGACAGATAGTCAATAAACATCTGTTAAAAAAAAATAGATGAAATAATTTCTAATCTCTCATTTTCTGCTGACCAAATTATCAATAAGGACTATTTGTTGGTGAGCAGAATAGTAATTTTTTGGGGGACCAAGTATTTTAATTCTGTCATCTGTCAAAGATGGAGATCAGTGAAGAACTAAACAATCTAGGCCAGTATTCACTTCTTATCTCTTTAGCCCATGGTGATATATTCCATAAAGATAGCTATTGATTGCTACCATCAGTGTGCCAGGCAAAACAGCAAATTTGCTTTAGAAATTTTGTCCATGAATATTTTCTGTTAATTTCCCAGGAGTAAAACCAGCTGCTCCCCCTCTTTTAATGAAATATTAAAGAGCAGGTGAAAATTAACATATAAATAAATGATTGTCAGAAAAGTGTTATTTACTTGAGTTTGAAGTTGTGATGAATAAGAAGCAAAATACAGAGTATTTAAAGTCTTAAAAATAATTTAATTTGCCATGTGTATAAATAACTAGAGCAAAGGCCAAAATAGAAAATATGTTTAGTTTATGAAAACTCTTTATTATTTCATTTAAAAATTATTTAATATTTTTAAAAGAAATAGTACATTTAATTTTTTTAGTGTGTAAGTTTACAAAAAATGTATATGAAAAGTACAGAGGACTCCTATTTACTTCCTTGCTTCCAAGTTTTCCCTATTATTAATATCTTGCTTTAGGTGGTACATATCTTACAATGTTGCTGCATTATTATTGACTAAAGTCTATAGTATACTATTGTTCATTCTTTGTGTTATAATTCTGTGAATTATGACAAATAGATATTGTTGTGCATTCACCTTTACAATATTATACAGAGTAACTTAACTGCTCTAAAATCCCCTGTGCTCCACCTATTTATCCCTTCTGCTCTACCCACCAAACCTGTATTAGTCACTGATCTTTTTATTCTCTCCATAGTATTGCCTCTTCTAGAATGTCATACAGTATGTAGCCTTTTCAGATTGGCTTCTTTCTCTTAGCAATATACTTCAAAGATTTCTCCATGTCCTTTTATCATTTGATAGCTCATATATTTTTATTGGTGAATAATATTTTATTATATAGAAAGTATTACTGTTGGTTTATCAATTCATCTATTGAAGAACATCTTGGTTGCTTTCAAATTTTGACAATTATAAAGCTTTTATAAACATTCCTGTCCAGGTCTTTTTGTGGACATGTTTTCAGTTCATTTCAGTATGTACCAAGGATGATAGTCATATCATCTGTGTATAAAACATTTTTATTTCCTCCTTTCCTGTCTATGTATCCTTTATTTCCTTTTCTTGTTTTATTGCATTAGCTAGCACTTTTAATATGATGTTGAATGGAGTGGTGATAAAAGATATATTACCATACTCCTGACCTTAGCAAGAAAATATCTATTTTCTCACTATTAATATAGTGTTAGTTGTAGGTTTTTTGTAGATGTTCTTTATCAAGTTGAGTAAGTTTTCTTCTATTAACAGTTAGCTGAGAGTTTTATTTTAAATCATCAACAGGTGTGCTGAATTTTATCAACTACTCTATTGATATGATCATATGCATCTATTGATATGATCATATGTTTTACTTTTTTAGCCTGCTATGTAATGGATCACATTAATTGATTTTCAAATGTTGAACCAGCTTTGCCTACCTGGGAAAAATTCATATTGGTCATGGAATATAATTCTCTTTATACATTATCAAATTTGTTTTGCTAATATTTTGTTGAGAATTTTTACATCTATTTTCATGAGAGATATCAATCTGTAGTTTTTCTTACTTGGAATGTCTTGATCTGATCTTGGTATTAGGGCAATTCTGGCTTCATAGAATAAGTCAGGAAGTATTCCCTTTGCTTTTGTTTCCTGGTAGAGATAGTAGAGAACTAGTATAATTTCTTCCTGAAATATTTAGTTGAATTCACCAGTGAACCCATTCTGGCCTAGGTGATTTCTGATTTGGAAGGACATTAATTATTGAGTCAATTTATTTAATAGATATAGACCTGTTAAGATGATCTTTTGTGTGTGTGTGTGTTTTGTGTGTGTGTGTGTGTGTGTGTGTGTGTGTGTGTGTATGTGTGTGAATTTTGGCAGATTGTGTCTTTTGAGGAATTGTTCCATTTCATTTAGCTTGTCAGACTTCTGGGTATACAGATGTTCATAACATTCCTTTAATATCCTTCCAATGCCTATTCTATCAGTATGTGCTTTTCCAGATTGACTTCTTTTGCTCAGTAATATGCATTTAAGGTGGTCCTTCTATGCTTTTTCATGGCTTGATAGTTTATTTTTTGTTATTATGTAATAATATTTTATTTTATGAATGTCCTGAAGTTTGCTAATCATTCACTGATTGAAAAACATCTTGGGTGCTTCCAATTATGGCAATAACGAGTAAAGCTATTATAAACATTTGTGTGCAGATTTAAAACCCATGTGGCTAGTTAATTTTATGTAAGCTGTAAGTTCTTGGTATAGAGTCTTCTTGTTTCTGTTTGTGTATGTCCAGTTAGTTGTTTCAGCATTATTAATTAAAAATACATTCTTTCTCAATTGCATTGCCTTTTCTTTTTTTTCAAATATCAGTTGACTATATTTGTGTGGTCCTATTTTGGGGCTCTCTATTCTGTTCTATTAATGTATTTGTCAATTTTTCCAGCAGCACTACACTCTCCTGATCACTATAGCTTTATAATGAAGCTTAAAGTTGGGTAAAGTCAGTCATTTGTACTTCAGTATTGTTTTGGCTATTTTCCCATTCATATAAAATTTAGATTCAATTCATCAATATCCATGCAATAGCTTGCTGGAATTTTGACTATAATTGTGTTGAATATGTAGATGAGATTGGAAGATTGACATTGTAACAAACAGTTTTTTAAAAAATGTGTGAACATGCAATACCTCCTCATTTATTTAGAAACTTGTTTATTATTTTTTCTTCTTTTAGAGTCAGAATCTTGTTATGTTGGTCAAGCTGGTCTTGAAATCCTGACCTCAAATGATCCTCCTACCTTAACCACCCCAAGTATCTGAAATTACAGGTGACAGCCACAATGCTCAGCTACTTTTTTTTTTTTTTGAGTTGGAGTCTCACTCTGTCACCCAGACTGGAGTGCAGTGGCCGCTCCCGGTCACCGCAGCCACGCCTGCTGGGCTCCGGCGATCCTTCCGCCTCAGCCTTCCGAGTAGCCGGAATTACAGGCATGCGCTACCACGCCCAGCTGATTTTTTTGACTTATTGTAGAGATGAGGTCTCGCTGCCCAGGCGGGCCTCGAACCCGCGGGCTCAGGCAATCCTCTCACCTCAGCTTCCCAAAGGCGCGGGATGACAGGTTGAGTCACCGAGCCCGGCTTCTTTTTTGTTTTTTTGTTTTTGAGTTGGAGTCTCACTCTGTTGCCCAGACTGGAGTGCAGTGGCCGCTCCTGGCCACCACAGCCTCGACCTGCTGGGCTCTGGCAATCCTTCTGCCTCAGCCTTCCAAGTAGCTGGAATTACAGGCATGTGCTACCAAGCCCGGCTGATTTTTTGATTTATTGTAGAGATGAGGTCTTGCTGCCCAGGTGGGTCTCGAACCCGCGGGCTCAGGCAATCCGAGCCCGGCCTCAGCTACTTTTTAATTATTAAATTAACCTAGTATCTGAGATCAGAGTATTTCAATAGTATACTTCCACTTCTTGCTTCAAATCTTTCTTATTGTTTTTATACATTTCACTTACACATATATCACATGCCTGTAAAACATATTTTTGTTTTATATGGTCAGTTATCTTTTAAATAAAATTTAATTCTTTTATATTTGCTCACCTATTATTTGTCTCTTAGGCATTCTTTATTTATTTATGCAGATTGAAGTTTTTAATCTGGTATCCTTTTCTCTCAGTCTGAAGACTTCCTTTAACATTTTTTTAAATTATAGCCTACTGGTAATAAATTTTTTAAAATTTTGTTTTGTTAAAATGTGCTTATTTTACCTTTTTTTCTTCTTCTCTTTTTAACGATTTTTCTTGTGGTGAAATACACATAACATAATATTTATCCTCTTAACTATTCTTTGAAATAAATGAAAATAGAGACACAACATACTAAAATCTCTGAGATGCCACAAAAACAGTGTTATGAGGAAAGTTTATAATATTAAACAGTTACACCAATAAGATAGAAAGATTGCAAAGAAACAACAAAAGAGAAAAAAAAGAGAGAGAAAACTAAACCCAAAGTTAGAAGAGGAAAATAAGTAACCAAAATAAGAGCACAACTAAATAAAATTGAGACTTAAAAACCATAAATAGCCGGGCTCGGTGGCTTAGCCTGTAATCCTGCGCCTTTGGGAGGCTGAGGTGACTGGATTGCCTGTGCCCGCGGGTTTGAGACCCGCCTGGGCAACTTGGTGAGACCATATCTCTACAAAAAATTAGCCAGGTATAGCACGCACCTGTAATTCCAGGTACTCGGAAGGCTGAGGCGGAAGGATCACTGGAGCCCAGCAGGTTGAGGCTGCAGTGGCCAGGGGAGGCCACTGCACTCCAGTCTGGGTGACAGAGTGAGACTCCAACTCAAAAACAAAACAAAACAAAACGAAAAACCATAAATAGGTTCAACAAAATAAAAAGTTTGTTCTTTGGAAGGATAAGCAAGATTGCTATATCACTGGACAGATTAACAAATACAAAAGGAGAAGATACAAATAAGCACAATCAGAAAGGACAAACATAACATTACAGTCAATTACACAGAAATACAAAAGTTTCTCTGAGACTTCTGTGAACATTTCTGTGTATGTAAATTAGAAAATCTAAAGGAAATGGATACATTTCTGGAAACATACAACGGCCCCAGATTGAGCAGTAAGTTATCAAAACTCTGAGCAGACCAATAATGAATCACAAAATTGAATCGGTAATAAAAATCTTACTAGCAAAACAAAACAAAACAAAAAACAACAACAACAAAAATCCCCACATTAGTTGGATTCACAGTCAAATTCTACTAGACATACAGGAAGAGCTGATACCAGTCCTACTGAAACTATTCCAAAAAATCAAGGAGTAAGGACTTCTTACTAACTCATACTATAAAGGCAATATCCTGATACTAAAATCTGTCAAAGGCACAGCAAGGACAGAAAACTACAGGCTGATATCCCTGTTGAAAATAGATATAAAAGTCCTCAACCATATATTGGCAAACCACATCTAGCAGCATATTAAAAAAAATCATTCCTCATGATCAAGTAGACTTTATTCCTGAAATCAAGTATGTTTCATCATATGCAAATCAATAAACACGATCTACCTCACAAAGAAAATTAAAGACAAAAACCATATGATCATCTCATTAGATGCAGAAAAAGCATTTGATAAAATCCAATATCCCTTCATGATAAAAACCCTCAACCAACTAGGCCTCAAGGGATCATACTTCAAAATAATATAAGCCAACATCATACTGAATAGACAAAAGTTGGAAGCATTCCCCCTAGGAACTGGAGCAAGACAAGGATGTCTACTCTCACCACACCTATTTTGCATAGTACTTGAAGTCCCAGCCAGAGCAATCAGGCAAGAGAAAGAAATAAAAGGTATGCAAATACGAAGGAAGGAAGTCAAATTCTCTCTTCACAGACATGTGATTCTACAAGGGGATCTCAAAAAAACCCAGAATTATATTTTTGGAGGGCAGGCCCCTTGTAGTACACTTGGAATTTGTTCCTCTGGATCAGTCAACCAAAGTTTTTATCTGGAAGTTTTGAGAAGGTTGCATCATAATTTGTGGAAGAAATGTCCCAAGTTGTGGCAAACAGGTGACTGGTTCTTCCACCAAGACAATGCACCTGTCCACTCTGTGCTGAGAGTTCAGCAGTTTTTGACCAAAAATAGCATGACCCCATACCTCAACCTCACTATTCACCCAGTCTCATGCCAAGCAAAATTTTTTTTGTTTTTCTCTGAATGAAAGACCTCAAAGGGAATCTTTTGCGGATGTGGGAGAGGGAAACAAAAAAATGGCAGGAGCACTAAAAGGAATAAAGATTGATGAATTCAAATCTGTTTTGAGCTGGGGAAAACACATTTCATTAGGTGTATTGCATCCAACAGACAGGACTTTGAAGGTGACTGAAGTTTAAACATTTAAGAATAAATACACAATTTTTCATAAATAAATTTCATTAAGTTCCCCTCACATATCTGGAATACCCTAAAGATTCTACCAAAAGACTTCCAGATCTGATAACTGACTTCATTAAATTTCAGGATTCAAAATCAATGTTCAAAAACCATAGCATTTCTATACACCAACAATATTCAAGCTGAGACCTAAATCAAGAATGCATTCCTATTTACAATAGCCACACAAAAAGAATATATTTGGGAATACATCTAACCAAGGAGGTGAAAGATCCCTGTAACAAGAACTACAAAACACTGCTGAAAGATACCAAAGATGAAACAAATGGAAAACCATTCCATGCTCATGGTTTGGAGGAATCAAATTTATCAAAATGTATAGACTGCCCATAGCAATCTATAGATTCAACACAATCCTTGTCAAATTACCAGTATCATTTTCCGCAGAATTAGAAAAAAATTTCTAAAATCCATAGGGAACTAAAAAGCCAAATAGCCAAAGTAATCCTAAGCCACAGACAAACAAAACAAAACCAGAACATTACTTGACCTCAAACTTTACGACAAGCCTGTGGCAATCAAAGCAGCATGGTACTGGTACAAAAATAGACACAGATCAATGGAACAGAATAGAGAATCCCAAAATAAAGTCACTGGTCTACAACCAACAGGTCTTTGACAAAGTCAGAAAAAATAAACATTTGCAAAGGAAACTCTATTTAATAAATGGTGCTAGGAAAACTGGTTAACCATATACAGAAGAATGAAACTGGACCTTTACCTATCACCATATATAAAAAATAACTAAAGATTGATTAAAAACTTAAATGTAGGACCTCAAAGTATAAAAGCAAATACAGCAAAAACAAAATTTGACACTTGGAACTGAGTTAAATGAAAAAGCTTCAGCACAGCAAAAGAAACTATCAACAAAGTAAACAGACAGCCTACATAATGGGAGACAACATTTAAATTATGCATCTGACAAAGGATTAATATTCCAAGTCTATAAGAAACAAACTGACAAGACAAAAATAATACCCATTAAAAAGTGAGCAAAGGACATGAACTGTCACTTTTCAAAACAGGACACACAAGGAGCCAAAAAACATATGAAAAAGTGTTCATCATAGTAAACAGAGAAAAGCAAATTAAAGCACAATGAGATACTGTCTCATATCAGTCAGAATGGTAGGATTAACAAGTCAAAAAACAACAGCAAGATTGCAGAGAAAAGGGAATGCTCATAGACTGCTGATGGGAATGTAAACTAGTTCAGTCCTTGTGTAAAGCAGTTTGGGAATTTCTCAAAGAACTAAACAGAATTACTGCTCAACCCAGCAATCCATTAGGAACGCAAATTATTCTACCAAAAACACACTCAAACTCATATGTTTATTGCAGTACTATTCACAATAGCAAAAACATGGAACCAACATAGGTGCCCATTAATAGTAGATTGGATAAAAAGAATATGGTACATACACAGCATGGAATACTACACAGCCATAAAAAGTAATGTGCTCAAGTCCTTTGCAGTAACATGGGTGCAGCTGGAGGGCAGTATTCTAAGTTAATTAGTGCAGAAACAGAAAACCAAATATTGATGTTCTCACTTGTATAAGTGGGAGCTAGACACTGGGTACACAAGAACATAAAGATGAGATCAACAGACACTGGGGATTCCTAAAGTGGGGAGGTACGAAGGAGAAGAAGGGTTGAAAACTACCTCTTGGATGTCACAGTCACTATTTGGGTGATGGGGTCAACAGAAACCTGCACATCTACCTCCTGAATTGTAAAATAATAATAAATATATCTTTCCTTTGGCTAATTTTAAGATTTTTTTTTTATTACTAGTTTTGAACACCTTGTTTATGATGTGATTCAGGTGGTTTTCTTTGTTTTTATCTTAAGATTCATTGAGGTTTCTGGACCTAGATGTTAATATTTTTCCTTCAAACTGGAAGCATCATGTCAATTATTTCTTCAAATAATTTTTCTGTCCTATGCTTTTATTTTGGTGACTCATTTCACACTTCTTATTTTTGCCTGAAAGATTACTAAGACTTTACCTTTTTGTCAGCCCTTTTTCTATCTGTGCTTCAATGTGGAAACTTTGATTTGCTTTGACTTCAAGGTTACTGATGTTTTCTTCTACGGTTTTTGTCTAATAATTTTATTATCTTAGTCATTTTGGTGTCTGTTTCTGAAAAAGCCCTGTTTTCATTTGTTCCCAGTAGGCCTAGTCTAGAAAGTGCTCCCAAACCTTAACTAAAGTGACTGGGTTGCTTACCTAATTTTTCTCCTTATTCTTAGGAATTATAGTTCCTTACTGCCTATTTCCCAGTTCTAAAAAAATTGTTTATTTTGTCCACTTTTCTACGTATTTAAGGTTGGATAACTAGTTTAGTTAATTACAACTGGTAGCATACATCCTGACAATTATCTGTTAATTTTGAAATTTTTAGAATGTTTGTTTCTTTCTTACATTTGTGGAAAAGTAATGGAAGTAAAGCTCCAAAGTTTGCTTGAGTGGAAGTTAAGCACTACCTTAACTTGTGTAACCAGTTACATATGATTCTCTAAAGATATCCCTCATTATTTGCTACCTGTATTTGAATTTTGCTAGAGCCTCTATCATTCCTCTTAGTATTTCTTTTAGATTGTTAGATCATCATGGCTTTTTTCCATTTGGACTGCTTTTGACTACTCATTTTGACAAGATAAAATTTAACTCTTCCAAAATTACCTGGGGTGGTCTATAATGATTTTGACTCTTGACAATCTCGTCTCATTCTGATCATTGCTCTCTGGTAGATCTCTAAAAACCCTGGACTTAGATTTATAAAACTAATGTGTGCATCCCAGCATTACCAAATCTCTATGACTGTGTGGGGAACTCACATAACTTCTCTGGATTTACTCGCATATGGAATCAGCAGGAGAATACACTCTCTTCTTATCTAACAGATTTGACAAAAAATATAAAGTTCAATGATATTATCTTTGCATTAACTCATATAACAGGGTCCCAAATAATTTTATTTTTGACATCTATGCTTTTTTATTAGAAAAGTGTTTTATGGTATGTCAGATATAACTTAAACATTGTTTCTTAACTCATAAAATTGTTTTGAATTTGACTAGATGGAACTGAGAAGAATGTCAACCCTATACAACTCATTTGGAACTCAACGTGGACTTCACTTTTTCTGCAGTCAGATTCCCACACATTACCTAGACTTGCTCAGTGGATGGGCTTTTGGAAGCATGATGGTTCTTAAATTCAGAAACTCTGATTTATGGTAGATCTGTATTCCAAAAAATAATTTGTTTGGGATTTAGATGCTGTTTTCCAAAGAATATGTTAATCTAGATTGCAGCTAGATCAGCTCACAAAACTTTTTTCATGCATAATGTGGTTGTATGAATATATGCCATATATAGATTAACTGATACAGATAAACTAGCATTTGTATCACAGCTACTTAAGCTATGATGGCAAACAGTAGTTTTATCTTAAATACCTCAACCAGGGACATCTGTGATAGATATTGTTCCCTAGATCTGCTTTACACATAGGTATTTTTAGCAGGATGTGTTGCTGGTGAGTCATTTTTTTAGGTCTTGAATTCAGAACAAGGAAATTGATTTTTTTTGGTATCATTTTTCAAGGATGCTGAGAACTAGGGATCTTTTATTTGATGTTCAATGAAACTAGAGAATTGTCGCTGGTATTTTATATTACATTGCTTAAATTTCCTAATGTGTACAGTTATGTGTATGCTGATACTTATAATATGTGCTGTATTGCACATAGTATATAATATACATATGCCATATATTAAGTATAGGTTGAATAATTAAGTGTACTTGCATAATATACCTATTCACCTCAATTACCCATATTATTTCTTTCTGTAACTTCATTCTTTCCTCCTAATTCATAGCATGACTTATTTTACTCTGTCCTGCTTCTCTTTTTGGACTGTTCTTTAGAAGAAGATACTTGCTTTTGAAAACTGATAGCTCACATAATTGCATTTTATTCCTTATAGCCTCACCATTGAGTAGAAGAAAATGCTTCCTTTGGCATGCTGAGATTTTTCTTAGGTGGAAAAGATTAACGTGGAGTGAGTCTGTTTTGATGACTATGGGGACTTGGTTGGAGGGATAACTACAACCCTTACTAAACTTACGGTGCCATTCCATGGAGACTTACTTTACTAGTGATGTAGGTTATTGCCAGCAGTTTTAGTAGCATCAGTTAAAATTTTTCTGGTAGATGTTGGAATTGTTTTCTGATGAGTGAAACAAAGAGAATTGAAAAACAGCTTTACTATAATACTGATGGAGCCCTCGTATCTTTCCCCATGTATAATTTTGTTTTTAATTTCCAGAAACTAGAAATGTCAATTTAAATAAAACAGGAAAAGGTCACTTTACTGATCCAAGTCATTAATAAAATAGAATTCTTGAGATAATATTAAATAAATCATTTAGAAAATGCCTTTAAAAATGTTCTTGCTGTTTCTAGTATACTTGCTATGAGGAGGAGGCCTGTGACCAAATGAACATTACATTGTGGGGCTTCTACTTTGGAGTGTGAGATAATTCAAGATGGAAGTGATTCAGGAACAAGAGGGAGGAGGATTTGGGAAATGGGGATTGGAGCTTAAAACATGGAAACTCTTTGAGGTGTCTACTCTTCTCTAGTGGTTCATAACAATGAGATATAGCCTGACAGTTCCTAAGAAAGTCATAACCAGTAATTCAGGATTGCTAGATGTATTTTATTTCTTTAAAAAAAACATTTCAGCCAGGCTCCGTGGCTCAGCCTGTAATCCCGCGCCTTTGGGAGGCTGAGGTGTGTGGATTGCCTGAGCCCACGGGTTTGAGACCCGCCTGGGCAGTGAGACCTCATCTCTACAATAAATCAAAAAATCAGCCGAGCGTGGTAGCACACGCCTGTAATTCCGGCTACTCGGAAGGCTGAGGCGGAAGGATCGACAGAGCCCAGCAGGTCGAGGCTGCGGTGGCCGGGAGCGGCCACTGCACTCCAGTCTGGGCGACAGAGTGAGACTCCAACTCAAAAAAAAAAAAAAATTCTTTTTATTTTAGAATTGTGGGTTACAAGAGTGTATTTACTACATAAGTAAGTTGCATGCATGGGAAGTTTGGGTTTGTAGCTGTATTTATTACACATAATATCATAATGAACATTTTAATACATTGTTGTTATTTTTTTCTAGGATGAGTTCTAAAAGTATAGTTATTGGGTCAAAATGCCCATAAACTTTGTTTATAGTTCTTGATATTTGCTAGTGAATTCTTCCCCCACCCCAGAAAATTAGTACCAATTGCACTCCTTTGCAGAAATGTCAGATAGTGAAATTTCCTTGATAGTGGACCTGGTACTTAATGTGTTGCCATGTACCTCCTCCCTCATTACGCCCTCACTCTTCTAGCAGAAACCAGTGTCTGTCAATCACACCCTTGTGCTAGTGTGACTGGTGATCAGGGCTTGCTTATCCACATGTATCAGTTCTTTGTTTCTGTGATAGTTCACTTAGTATGATTGTCTACAGCCGCAGCCATGTTACTGTGAAGGCCATGATTTTGTTCCTGATGGCTATATGATATTCCATCATGTAATACACCACATTTTCTTTATCCAGTCCACTTTCGATGGGCAACTGGGTTGGTTCTATGTTTTTGCTATTGCAAGTACTGCTGTAATGAGCATACATGTGCAGGTGTCTTTTTGGAAGAATGATTTATGTTTCTCTGGGTATATTCCCAGAAAAGATATTGCTGGATTGTATGGAAGCTCATTTTTAGTTATTTGAGAAATCACACTGCTTTCCACAATGGTTGTACTAGCTTAGATACCTACCAGCAGTGCAGAAGCATTTCCTTTTCTTCACAGCCATGCCAGCGCCTGTTGTTTTTTTGACTTTTTAATGATAACCATCCTCACTGATGTTAGGTAGTATCTTATTGCAGTTTTAATTGCATTTCTGTGATGATTAGTGAGGCCGAGCATTTTTTCATGTTTGTTGGCTGCTTGAATGTCTTCTTTTGAGAAGTGTCTGTTCATGTCCTTTGCCCATTTTTTAATGGGGTTGTTCATGTTTTCCTTTCAATTTGCTTGAGTTTCTATAGATCTTGGACATCAGGCCTTTGTTAGATGCAAAGTTCACAAATTTATATTTTCCCATTCCGTGCATTGTGTATATTCTCTTGACTGCTTCTTTTGCTGCACAAAAACTTTTTAGTTTGATAAAGTCCACCTGTCAATCTTAGTTTTTGCTGCATTTGCTTTTGAGGACTTGTCCATGAATTCATTGCCTATTCCAGTATCCAGGAGGGTGTTCCTTAAATGTTTTTCTTCCAAGATTCTTACAGTTTGAGGTTTTACAGTTAAGTCCTTGCTTCATTTTGAGTTACTTTTTGTATATGATGATAGGTAGGGGTACAGTTTCATTCTTCTGCATGGGGCTAGCTAACTTTCCCAGCACCATTTATTAAATATAATTTCCTTTCTCCAATGTTTGTTTGTGATGACTTTGTCAAAGATCAGATGGTTGAAGGACTGGTACTATTTCCAGATTATCTGTCCTGTTCCATTTATCTATGTGTCTGTTCCCGTATTAGTACCATGCTGTCTTGGTTACTGTAGCCTTGTAGAAAAATTTGAAGTCTGGAAATGTGATACCTCCAGCTTTGTTCCTTTTGGTGAGGATTGCTTTAGTTATTCATGCTCTTTTTTGCTTTCATATGAATTTCTGTATTGTCTTTTCTAGATCTGTGAAAAATGATGGTGACAATTTGATAGGGATTGCATTTAATCTGTAGGTTGCCTTGGATAGCATGGACATCTATGATATTTAGTCTTCCAATTCATGACCATGGGATGTTTATCTATTTGTGTCATCCTTGATTTCCAGTTTCAAGCATCAGGATGATATTAGCTTATCAGAATGAGTTAGGGAGAATTCCTTCCTTCTAAGTTGCCTAGAATCCATTCAATAGGATTGTATCAGCTCTTCCTTTTATGTCTTAGAATTCAGCTTAGAAGCCACCTGGCCCAGCACTGTTTTTTTGGCAGGGAGGTTTCTTATACGTGAGTTGGTTTCTTGAATTGTTATTGCTCTGTTTAGGGTTTCAATTTCTTCCTGTTTAAACTTTGGGAGGTTATGTGATACTAGGAATTCCTCCATTTCCTCTAGCTTTTCTAGTTTATGTTCATTGTAATCTCTGAAAATCTTTGAATTTTTTTCAGAGTCTGATGTGATGTCGTCTTTTTAATTGTATTTATTCAGACTTTCTCTCTGTTTTTTAATTTGTCAGTCTGGCCAGGTGTCAATTTTATTTATTCTTCCAAAGAACCAGCTTTTTGTTTTGTTGATCCTTTCTATGATTTTTTTATTTGGCTTCTACTTTATTTAATTATGGCTTTATTTTAATAATCTAAATTTTTCTGCTAAATTTAGGATTTATTTGTTCTTGCCTATCCAACTTTCTTTCTTTTTTTTTTTTTGAGTTGGAGTCTCACTCTGTCGCCCAGACTGGAATGCAGTGGCCGCTCCCGGCCACCGCAGCCTCGACCTGCCAGTCTCTGGTGATCCTTCCGCCTCAGCCTTCGGAGTAGCCGGAATTACAGGCATGCGCTACCACGCCTGGCTGATTTTTATGTAGAGATGAGGTCTTGCTGCCCAGGCATGTCTCGAACCCGTGGGCTCAGGCAATCCACTCACCTCAGCCTCCCAAAGGCACGGGATTACAGGCTGAGCCACCGAGCCCGGCTCTATCCAACTTTCTTAGGTGTGATGTTAGGCTGTTTACTTGAGCTCCCTCTATTTTCTTGATATGTGTGTGTATGTACTGTTATAAAGTTACCTCTCAGTACTGATTTCATGGTATCCCAGAACTTTTGAAAGGTTGTGCCTTTGTTTTTAAGAATCTTTTATTTCTGCCTTGATTTCTGTGTTAACCCTAAAGTCATTCAGAAGCATGTTATTTAATTTCCATGTATTTTTATGTTTTGTGGGGGTTCCTGTTAGTGATGTTATTTATTTTTATTCCATTGTGGTCTGAGAAGATGCTTGGTATTACTTCAACCTTTTGAAATTTGTTCATATTTGATTTATGCCTGAGAATATGATCAATTTGTAGTATGTTCTATTTGCTGATGAGTAGAATCTGTGTTTGTTGGGTGAAGTGATCTGTGGATATCTATTAGGTCCAAGTGGTGTTGTGTTAATTTAAGGTTCTGGACTTCCTTATAGGATTTTTACCTCTATGATCTGTTTACGACTATTATGATATTAAAGATGTCAACTATAATTTCTTGGGTGTATATGTCCTCACTTAGTTTAAGTAGCAATTGTTTTATAAGTCTGGGTCCTCCTGTGTTGGGTGCATATATATTTAAGATGGATATTTCCTGCTGCTGGATAGAGCCTTTCATCATTATGTAGTGTCCTACAGTACCCTTTTATTGATTTGAAGTTTGTTTTGCCTGATATAAGAATAGTTACCCCTGCTCTTTTTTGTTTTCATTTGCCTGGAAGATCTTTCTCCAGCCTCTTATTTTGAGCCTGTTGGTGTCCTTTGCAGTGAAGATGAGTTTCTTGGAGGCAGCAGAATGTCAGAATAATCTTTTTATCCTGTGCTACTCTATGCCTTTTGGGTGGCACATTCAGTCCTTTCATATTAAAGTTAATTGTTGATATGTGAGGGTTTATCCCTGTCATAATGCTCTTAAGAAGTTGCTTATTATTTTTTAGATTTTGAGGTTGATCTTTATGGTGTATTAACTCTGTGCTCACCTGTGCTTTTGTTATGGGTGGGACCATTCTTACATTTCTGTGCTCAGAACTTTCTTAAACATCTGAAGGTCTGAACTGGAGGTGGTGTATTCTTTTAGGGATTGGATGTCTGTGAAAGATTTTAATTCTCCTTCGTTGATGAAGCTTAGCTCAGTGGGGCAGGAAATTCTTGGCTAAAATTATTCATCTGAGACACTACAGATAGGGCCTCAGTGCCTTCTGGCTTGTAGGATTTCTGCTGAGAATTCTACTACATTTTCAATGGGTCTTCTTCAGTAGGTGGTCTGTCCCTTCTCTCCAGCTGCCTTTAGGACTTTTTCTTTCATACTTACCTTGTAGAGATGGATTATTATGTGTCTTGGGGATGGTCTTCTCATGTAATACCTTGTAGGGGTTCTCTGAATCTCTTGAGTTTTTATGGTCACCTCTCTAGTGAGATAGGAAAAAATTTTTTGGATGACCTCCTGGAAGGCCTGCTCTAGAGTGTTCTGTCTCCCCTTCTGTCCCTGGGGTGCCAATCAACCATAGATTTGGTATCTTTGCATAATCCCAAGCATCTCATAGGCTTTACTCATTTTTCTTGGGCCTTTTTTTTTTTTTTTCCAGATTGAGTTAGCTCAATATTTTGATTCTTAAGCACTAGTATTCTTTCCTCTATCTGGTCATTTCTGTTGCTTAGACTTATCATAATGCTTTGATATTCCAGAAAGAAATTCTTCATTTCCAGGATTTCAGATTGAACTTTTCTTACATTGGCCAGCTAAACTTTAATTTCCTGTATTGTTTCTGTTGCCTAGGTGATCTTTTCTTCCATCTTCTCATGGTTTCCCTTGACTATTTTTGCCATTCACAATCTCAATTTTATTTCTGTCATTTCTGTCAGGTGCAGGTTGTTATGGATGGGTTCCATTGTTTGGGGTCTGGGAGGACCATTTGGGGGCGATGCCGCATTAAGGCTTTGGAAATTACCAGTGTTTTTCCGCCAGTTCTTACTCATCTGTGAAGACCATCTCTTCTCTTTTTATTATTATGATTATTATTTTAAAGTTAGATATATTTGATATGTGGGTGACCTTTTGTGGATTTATTTTTAAGTTTTATCCCTCAGGGTGCTTCTCTGTTGTGAACTCCTCCTTTTCCTGGGGGTGGTAGAGTGTGAGGGCCTGACCATCGTGGGTCTTGTTGCTTCTTCTTGTTCTTGCTGCCCTAGGATCTTTTCCGCCATATAAAAGAATTCCCACAGGGAGAGGGGGACTGCAGAACTGCAGGTGCCTTTGCCCTGCTGCCTTCAGCTTCATCTTCCCTATTAGACAGTGCTCAGAACTCAGAGTGACTTTCTGCTGCAAAGTTTTTCTCACTTTAGGTTAGCCAAACTGTCTTCCAATCCCCAGTTATGGACTCTGTGGGGATCTGGAGGAGGGAAGGGCTCCTGGCCTCTGTGGCAGCACTGCAGGAAAGCTGTCATTGTCCATTGCCCAGAAGCATTCTGGTGGGGATATAGTGACTACCAAGTATTTCTCTTAAACTCTCCCTCTCTTACTAAAGGCTGATGTATTCAGAACTCCAAAACAGCCAAATCTGCCAAAGCTTGCTCCAAACCAGTGGCATGTACTTTGTGGCAGACCCTGCTCTTTGGGCAAGTGAAACGGGTAGGTAATCTTTCTCAGTGTAGGAGCTGGCAATCAAGTGCTGTCCATGGGGTACAAGCTCTCAGAGATTGATTGGCTATAAGCATTCAGAACTTGGATGGGTTCCTAGAGCCACATGAGCTCTGGTAGTATACTGCAGTGCCATATCCAGGTGGCTGTCTGCATGAAACCAGAGTCCTGTGTGGCTAGGGGGAGGAAAATCATCACAGACCATATCAGTAGCACTCACCTCCACCTCCTCTCACATATAAGGCAGTACTGCAGTTCCAATATGAGCCTGGTGCCTGATGAGGATGAGCCCTCCTGGCTCCAAAGCTGGCTGCCTGCTTTCTCTCATTCTCACACTCTATTTGTTCCCAAAGCCCTCTGCAGGATATGAAATGTGTCTTTCATTTCAGTCTGCTCAAGCTGCTGGGGGTCAGTGACTGCTGGGACTCTCCTTGATCTGCTCTGTGAGAGAGAGGTGCCAGTTGGCTACTACTAGGTGGCTATCTTGAATCCCTCTCTGTATGTTACTCCTTAACTTTTATTTACATTTTTAAACTTTTATTAAAATGTGATTTGAGGGACTTGTTCCAACCTCTGCAGGGCCAAGGACCTAACTGATGAAGGAACCTCAGAAAGCATGTCCCTGTGTTCCCTCACTATGTTCATGAGCACCATCCTGGCCCCCTGTAGCTAGACACACATCGTCACCCTCACAGTTTCAGGAAAAAGACTTACAGCAAAATGAATAACCAAGCTATCAAGAAAATAAGAAATCATATTATCAAATCCCCTGAGGACAAATGAGACTGCTATGGGCTAGAGCTGGCCAATGGTATCAAAGCACTTGTCATCAGTGATTCCACCACAGATAAGTCTTCAGCAGTGCTTGATATATACATAGGTTCATTGTCAGATCTTCAAAATATTGTTGGCTTAAGTGATTTTTGTGAACATATGCTTTTTTTGTGAACAAAGAAATACCCTAAAGAAAATGAATACAGCCAGTTTTTCAGTGAGCGTGGAGGAAGTTCAAATTCCTTTTACTAGTGAAGAACATACCAATTACTATTTTGATGCCTCCCATGAATACTTAGAAGGTGCCCTAGACTAGTTTGCACAGTTTTCCTGTGCTCCTTGTTTAATGAGAGTTGCAAAGACAGAGAAGTGAATACAGTGGATTCAGAACATGAGAATAATGTGGTGAATTATGCCTGGAGATTCTTTCAGTTGGATAAAGACACAGGAAATTTCAAACACCCTTTCAGTAAACTTGGGACAGGAACAAATACACTCTAAAGACTAGACCAAATCAAGAAGGCATTGCTGTAAGTCAAGAGCTACTGAAATTCCATTCTACTTATTTTCATCCAACTTAAAGGTTATTTGTATTTTAGGTTGAGGACCTTTAGATGACTTGACTAATCTGGTGGTAAAGTTATTTTCTGAGGTAGATAACAAAAATATCCCATTGCCAGATTTCCTAAACCCCCTTTCCAAGAACATCTTAAACAGCTTTACAAAATAGTACCTATTAAGGATATTAGAACTCCTTCTGTGACATTTCCCATACCTGATCTTCTGAAATACTACAGATCAAATCCTGGTTATTGTCTTGGTCATCCCATTCGGAATGAAGGTCTGGAAAGTCTCTTATCAGAACTTAAATCAAAATGCTATTACTTTTGGGTTTAAAGATAAAGGGAGGCCACAGGACTATACATATAAGATTACAGAAATATGGCATTATTGCCCTCTGAATATTTACTGGAAAAATTTAGACCTGACTTAGTAGAGATGGCTCTTGATAAACTCAGACCAGAAAATGTCTGGGTGGCAATAGTTTCTAATTCTTTTGAAGGAAAAACTGATTGCACAGAAGAGTGGTATGGGACCTAGTACAAATAAGAAGCTGTCCTAGATGAAGTCATCAAAAAAGGTAAAATGCTTACCTGAATGCAAAATTTAAACTTACAACAAATGATGAAATTATTTCTACAAATTTTGAGATTTAACTGTTTTTTTAAAAAAAGGCAGTACCATACCCTGCTCTTATTAAAAATATAGCTATGAGTAAACTATGGTTCAAACAAGATGGTAAGTTTTTCCAACTGAAGGCTTGTCTCAACTTTGAATTTTTCAGCCCATTTGCTTATGTGGCTCATTTGCACAGTAACATGGCCTATTTATACCTTGAACTATTCAAAGACTCAAAGTGTATACATATGCAACAGAGCTAGCAGACTTGAGCTATGATATTCAAAATACCATCTATGGGCAGTATCTCTTGGTAAAAGGCTATAATGAAAATCACCCATTTTACAATAGAAGACTTGAGAAAATGGCTACTTTTGAGATGGATGAAAAAAATGTTTGCAATGTCAGAGAGTCACACATGTATTCTCTTAACAATGTCCTGACTGAACTGCTGCCGGAGACCAGCTGCAGCTGGGTTCAGGGTACCCCAAAGGTAGAGACGGTGTCGGCAATTGGGGGGAAGAAGAGAGAAAGAGAGAGAGAGAGAGAAAGAGACTGGACTCCGGTTTAGTGCAGAAGCAATGTGTGTTATTGGGAATTACAATGGGTCTTTTATACACAAAGTCAGATGTGGGAGGGGCATCCCCCACCCACCAGAAACCTTAATCCATGAAAACTTAGTCAATGATTGCCTTTAAACCCTTTTCATATGATAATCTTAAAATCCCATAGCAAAGGATAACCTAATCTGTGACTGACATATTCTATAAACCTTTTTCATCCTAAGCTGATTGATTTATGCCAAGTTAAAAAATTCTATAGAAGCTTAAGTATTTACTTTACAAATGAAAGTGGCCCATCCCAGAATGTTTGGAATGTGGCCCAGTCCAAAGTTCACAGTGGGCTACCTGCAAGTAACCCAGCCGCATTCTTTCAACAAAATGGTTGTCTTCTAAAACTATATTCTACGATTTATACCTTCAATAAATCCTAAGATCATGACCCAGAAGCCTGTGACCAATACTAAGGCCCTTAAATGTGACACGAGTTTGAATTATAAGTTGTGTGAAAGCCAAAACTGCAGTTTGCGGAAGAATGGGAGCAATGAGCTTAAAGTTAGCTTGTGTTCATCCTGGTCTCAGAGTTTTTATGTTTTGAGCCCACAGGAGCTTAATCTGGTTAGTGCTGAGTAGAAAGGGGTGGAAATGGGGTCAATAGCTCCTGAATGCATCCTAGTCGTCTTGGGATCAACGGCCCTTCCTGATCCCTAATGCTCAGTGGGCCTCCGTGGCCGGCTCCCAACAAACAGCCTCACCAGCATGCCATGTACTATCTCTATTTGCTGATGAAAAGAGTGGTGCGGACTAAACATGAGTTAAAAGAAGCCCTGGATATTGTCACCCTTACTTGCATTAAGGCTTTTTAAACTCAGCTCCTATCATGGCTGCATATTGAAGCCCTTCTCCATGGAAACATAACAAAGCAGGCTGCATTACAAATTCTGCAGATGGCTGAAGACACCCTCATTGAACATGCTCATACCTCAAACCTCTCCTTCTAAGTCAGGAGGTTTGGTATAGAGAAATTCAACCCTCTGACAGAGGATAGTTTGTTTACCAGTAGAGGATTGAAGTTCACAATAACTGTGGCTTCAAGATATACTATCAAACAGACATGGAGAGCCCCTCAGAGAATATATTTCTGGAACTCTACTGTAAGATTGTCTTTGAGCCTAGCTTCAACAACCAGCACACCAAGGAGCAGTTGAGCTATATTGTCTTCAGGGACCGATGTCAAGTCAATGGCATACAAGGCTTACAATTTATCATTCAGTCAGAGAAGCCACTTCACTACCTAGAAAGCAGAGTGGAAGCTTTTTTAAATACCCTGGAAAGTCCACAGAGGACATGACAAAAGAGTCTTTTCAAAAACACATTCAAGCACTAGCAATTCATCAACTAGACAAACCAAAGAAACCATCTTCTGAGTATGCTAAATAGTGGGGAGAAATCATCTCCCAGCAATGCAATTTTAACAGAGATAATACAGAAATTGCAGTTTAAAGACACTTGCTAAGGAAGATAGCAGCAGATTCCACAAGGAATTGCTGGCAGTATATGCCCCAAGGAGGCATAAGGTGTCTATCCATGTTCTTGTCAGGAAAATAGACTCTTGTTCAGTTTTTGGAGAGTTCCCATGTCAAAATGATATAAACTGTTGCAAGCACCAGTCTTGCCACAATCTGAAGTAATTCAGAACATGACCAAATTCAGACATGGTCTGCCACTGTTTCTCCTTGTGAAACTGCATATTAATTTCATGGCTGCAAATCTCTGAAGATCCCCCATGGGATGAATTCCTGTATCTTCAAGGACCTAGGAAAACAGTCTTGGACACTTTAATAATTTCTGATTGACTATTAGAGAAATAAATATAAAAAAAGAACTTGACAAATGTCATTATGTATAAATATTAAAAATCTAAAATAAATTATAGAATCTCATAGATATGGAATATTTTAAAAATACATACCTCTTAAATATTTAAAAATTTTTCTTTTCATTACTAAGAGAAATTTTCCTTATATAACAGTGCATAAAATGCCAAATTTATCTTCCTATAGAATCTTCTTCCCTATTCTGTAAAATAATCACTTGTTCAGAAAAAAAAAGTTAGCTTTTTTTTTTTCTAAAAGCCTCCTAGGTTGACATAGAGGGCTTTAAAACATTTAGAAAGATAATACTTTTTAAAAAACTTGATCCTCAGATTTGCTTTCTACTTGATGGTTTCATGTAAATCAGTGTAGAATATTACCTTTGGCAGGCGATGAACAAAACAATGTAATTTTCTTCTATTAGTGAAATTGCTGATTATACAAGGCATGGTTTTAATCTTTTTATAAAATATGAACATGTTTTTTTATTCCAACTAGTAAAATGCTTGAAAACTAGAGCACCCTACTTATTTACAGTGCTACAAATACAGATTTACCTTACATCAATTTTGTTGTAAATTGAATTTCTCAGGATTACTGTTTTTTTCTGATGGAATTATATTGACACTCTTGTTGTTCATAGTTGGTTTGCAGTGTTTCATCAATTGTACTTTTTTTCATCAACATGTTTCTGTTTTTATTTAATAAGGGTCAACTTCAGATCTCACATGCTTTTGCAACATCAGCTTTGTAAGTACCTGTAACTTTTTACTATGGTGACACTGCACTTAGTATGTGAACTAAAATATTTTGCCCGGTTATGAATTTTAAAAGGCAACAAATACAAAGCCACCTTTTTGAAGGTATAAAAAACAAAGCCTCGCACTCTTAAATAGCAAATCTCCATAAGACTCTGATGTCTCTTGTTGCTATCTAATCTTGCCTCGGGTGTTATTTCTTTGACTATATAAATATTTACATGCAAACATACAGATGACTATAGTAGACTTTAAAAAAATATTTTTTCTTGAGATACTATTTCAGGTAAAACTATAACTATAGATTTAACAACTGTTTTGCAATATGTAGTGTTATTAAAACTTGCTTCAAGAGAAATTGTGAATATATTTCCACGAACAGGCACTAGTAACAGTAATTGGCCCTGTGCTCCACTAACTCAGATATAATAAAGAGCCGTTTTCAGATGACATATTACCTCCCCATAGAATTTGATGTTCCAGGACTTTATTCTATAGTCTCATGTCTTTTCACATCTTAAGTTTTTACATTTGCCATTTTCTTTCTTTTTTTTTTTTTAAGTTGGAGTCTCACTCTGTCACCCAGACTGGAGTGCAGTGGCCGCTCCTGGCCACTGCAGCCTCGACCTGCTGGGCTCTGCCGATCCTTCTGCCTCAGCCTTCCAAGTAGCTGGAACTACAGGCCCGTGCTACCACGCCCGGCTAATTTTTTGATTTATTGTAGAGATAAGGCCTCAAGTTGCCCAGGCGGGTCTCAAACCTGCAGGCTCAGGCAATTCACTCACTTCAGCCTCCCAAATCGTGGGATTACAGGCTGAGCCACCGAGCCCGCCCTACATTTGCCATTTTCTAAATAATCTCAATTTGAGGCAAGAATGATGTAGTCACAACCATGGGGGCTGCTTTCAAAAGTGGGGCTCCATTTCTATTGTCAGATCTGTGTGGTATTGTGAACATTTTTCTGTCCCTACACTTAAGACCTCCTTGCATGAAGCCTGTCTTTGTCCATTAGAAGATCATGAAATCCTGACTTCCTTCTTGTCTTTTTCTCTTATGCATTTGTAGACTACACAGCTTTTCATCAAACTGAAAATACATATAAAGGAATCTAAAATGAACCCCAAATATTTAGATCTACCACTATATGAGTAAATAAAAATCGACCTAACTTTTTGTGGAAAAGTATGTGCCATTGAGTAATTTTTAGCTCTATTTTTTAAAAAGGGGGTGAAACTTAAGTGTCATTTTTATGAGAAAACCACATGAAGAGATCTGAAAGCAATCTCCTGTGGTCTTCCCTGAACCTGCAATTACTATTCAGTGTGCTTCAGCATCCTCCTGCCTCCACATTGGATCTATAGCCCCTGGTGGATCACTCAGGCATACTCCTGGATTCAGCTAGATGGGTCCCAGCTGCAGTCCATGAGCAATAACAGACTACCCTAGATACTGCCCTTTATTTAGTGCTTGGTCAATGAGATTTCTGAAACCAAGGTACTAGTTACCTGGGACTTCTTTAAAAAGTCCCTTTGACTAGTTGATGTGAGTGAAGAAATATGTGGCATAGCCAGTTTGGTGGGATGCTCGGGTTTTCCTGTTTACAGTAAGTTGCCTGAATTAAGAAAAACATTTATTTGACCATTTCTGCTTTATCACATTCATGCTTAGGAAATTCAAACACATTAGTGGCTTTACATAATAATTTGGGACACAGCTTTAAAAAAATACAGCAGCTTCAAGGTCAAGTGCTGCGGATAAAAGTGATTGTTGAGATATTTCCAAGGGGAAGGTAAGTCTGAGTATTTGGAGATTAAGAATGATTTCTTTTCCCGTAGATGTTCTTGCTCCATTGCCATCTTAGAGGGTCTAGCCTAATTTTATTAATGGACATAACTTGTAATTTTATGTGCTCAGTGTGAGAAAAATAGGAACTGAAGAAATAAAATATGCTCCTATCTCCCTCCCAGTTTTTAATTTTTTTTTAAGTTGTGGATTACATATTTATTAACAAGCATACACAGACTTTTATGACATTACTCTTATTAATAGTCATCTTGAGCTGATTTATTTATATTTTTAAAATATTTTTTTATTTTAAAGGTGTGAGGTACAATTCAAGATTAGGTGTCAAGTAGTCATCATACAGATAATGTTTGAACCTCCCTTTGTTCCCCACTATGCCAGTTTGAGATCAGGCACCCTTGTTGACATTATGTGCTCCCCACAAGGCAGTTTCCATCTACTGCCAATCCCTTTCTTATAGTATTATGATAGACGTTTAGGGTCTGCTTATGGGTGAGAACATGTGGTACTCAGTTCTTTAATACTCAGTGATCTATTTAAGTTTTAATTGTCGGAACATTTTGGAATGACTGATTTATGTTATAGATAGTCAACCAGAATACCACCAAGGGACCCAAGAGTGACAAAGAACTGCAATGTCCTATAAAACATGGAAACAACTCTCACAATACTAGTAGATATCATATTTAGAGCCTAATATAAAAGAAAGCAGATGATTTCATTTAACTTTTGTTTTTGCAACAAGGTTTTGTAAACATTCTAGATTTGACTAGCCCACATAAACCTTATCTAATAGATGCCTACAAAAAGTGGATCCACTACTTGTTATTTTATGTCAAAAGATTTTCCCATTCTGCTTCTTTCTTCATTTCTTCTTCTTTTTTTTTTTTTTTTTTTTATGAGTTGGAGTCTCACTCTGTTGCCCAGACTGGAGTGCAGTGGCCTCTCCTGCCACTGCAGCTTCGACCTGCTGGGCTCCAGCAATCCTTCCGCCTCAGCCTTCCAAGTAACTGGAACTACAGAAACGCACTACCACGCCGCCCGGCTAATTTTTTGACTTATTGTAGAGATGAGGTCTCGCCAAGTTGGCCAGGCGGGTCTCGAACCCGTGGGCTCAGGCAATCCACTCACCTCCGCCTCCGAAAGCCCTGGGATTACAGGCTGAGCCACCGAGCTGGGCCTCTTCATTTTTTCTTAACCAACTATTTAATCCCATGGCTGCCCATCTCCTGTGTCCTAGATCAACTATGCTAATTTGATCTGTAAAACACGCTGTAGATACCAGTGGATGAATACATGCTCTGGTATTTTAAACACATTGTAGAATTTGAAGAACTTTTGCCCGAGTCAATATCCTGACAAAACACCTTAATAACGAAACAGCCAGGCTTGGTGGCTCAGCCTGTAATCCCGTGCTTTGGGAGACCGAGGTGAGTGGATCACCCAAGCCTGCGGGTTTGAGACCTGTCTGGGCAACTTAGCAAAACCTCATCTCTACAATAAAAAAAAATTAGTCGGGCGTGGGAGCATGCTCCTGTAGTTCCAGCTACTTGGAAGGCTGAGCGGAAGGATCGCCGGAGCCCAGCAGGCCGAGGCTGCGGTAGCGGTAGCATGCCACTGCACTCCAGTCTGGGTGACAGAGTGAGACTCCAACTCAAAAAATAAATAAGTAAATAGATAGCAGAACAAAAGCAAGACAAAAAAATCTGGAGCCAGTAAGAATGACTGCTGAGTATCTGTATATATCTCAATATTAAAATGTATAATTTAATCAAATTAATAGATAAAAAGAGAAAACATATGATCATCTATTTATAACTAAAAGATGTGATAAAATGTATTCTCCATTCTTCTTAAGAGACTCTCAATATTATGCAATTGTATTAACTTAAAATATCCCCCAAATAAAAATATTATTCCATATTTTAGAAAGAACAGCATCTAGAAAATCTAGAAACCATTCTTTTTCATTTCGTAGCAAGAGAAAGATGTTCATTAGGACACTGTTCTTTAATGAAGTCTGGCTAATGTAATAAATTAGAGAAAGTGATGAAGAGTATAAAGTTATAAAAGAGAAGGCAAAATAAATATTTTAGGTAATATGGTTATATGCATCAAAAACTCAAGTAGGTAATCTAAAGCCTAATAAAATAAGAAAATTTAATGTGATGGCAGAATACATTAAGACAAAAGGAATGGCTTTTCTATATACAAAATAAAACAAGATAAAAATATAATTAAAGGAATACATTCATTGACCATAACCACAAAAAGCGAAATACCTAAGAATAAACCTAGTAAGAAACATGCAATATATAAGTGAATGAAAATTGAAATACTACCTAGGTTCTCAAGAAGAATGTTATCAGACTGACAAAGATAAAACATTAGATAATGAAAACTTGTATTTATATATTACATGAATTAATAATGGAACTAATAATAATGGTTAACTTTTTTATGTGCTTACTTTGCGTCTAGTATTGTTCTAAGAGTTTACATTACTTATTAGCTAATTCCTCACAACAATCCTGTAAAGCAAGTATAATTATTATTCCTATTTTATATGATGAAATTGAGATCTAGAAAGATAAATAACTTGCCAAGCAACAAAGAAAGTTTAAATGGTATAAATAGAAAGTAAACCTAGGAGATCTGGCTAAAAAGTATGCTCGTTGCTTTCCAAATGATCTGTAAGAAAAAGTACAAATGTATAGTCCCTTTAATCCTGAGATTCTACTTTTAGGGTTTTATCCTACAAATTTACTCATATATATACAAAATGCTGAATATACATAGATATTCACTGCAACCTTGTCTGTGATAGCAATATATTGGAAAACAAGTTCATTAGCAGGAAGTTATATACACTATGGTACAGCCATACAATAGAATCTTATGTAGCTAAAAGCAAAAGAGGGAAAATTTTCAATTTTCTCATCTATAATATCATTTATGTACTAAAACAGAGATAAAAGAATATACATCTCTTTTTCTCTCTCTCTCTCTCTGTGTGTGTGTGTGTTTGTGTGTGTACATGTGTGTGCACTCATGTTATATCAGAAAAATCTATGGAAAGATCACAAGAAATTGGTCATTGTAGCTGACCAGTAGAAAGAAGTTGAGAGTTGAGATTGGGAAGATTTACTTCTCACTGTATATCCTTTGGTATTGTTTACATTTTGTACCATATGAATGTGTTGTCCATTCAAAACAAATATATTAATTTAATTTGTTGTCATTTTGTTTTTGGAAATGACTTCACCAGTATTCTGAAACCCTTTCTTTAGAGAGGGATATTTCAAAAGCTATTTGGGGATATCTACCTCTAATGAGACCAGGTGTGACAGGAAGGTGCTGTGTTCATAAACGGTGTTGAGTCAGATCCAAGGTTGATATCCATTGAATTGGGTTTCCTCTTGGATGGCAGGAACACTTCTCACATTCTTGGAAGAGATGTTTGGATGCTGTTCAGGATTTCTCTTTCTCTTCTTACCTGTCCCACTAACCATATAAACACCAAATGTTTGAAGGCATTTACCTGGGTTACCTGGATGCGCATCCTCTAAACACGATTTCTCTTCTCCATTTTGTATTTGGTCATTCACTGGTTATCTTACTAGCACAGAATCTTTGCTGTCTCTTTCCCCAAAACCAAAGTCCCCAAGTGTAGAACATCAGAATGCTAAGAGATTACCTAAATCAAAGTGTTTATTCTAAAGGGAAGGGCATTAAGGCCCAGAGTGGTGAAGAGATTTACCTTTTCAAACCTTTCTTGCCTAGTGATTTTGTCTGTCCACCACACTACTCCCCAGATGCTTCTGGTCTGGCTCCTTTCTGGATGTTTTTACTCTGTGAGATGAAACTGGGAGGAGCTCCCAATCACTTTAGACTAAAATTTAAAAAGTATTTTAAGGTATAGAAATGTGATGGTTGGATGAGAAATTAAAATATAGCTAGTGATGCAAATAAATGTTTATTTTTTATTTCAAAACTTGGTTGTTATGGACTGTTTTGACTCATGTTTGTGTTTGTTACCTTTGACCAATAAAGAGTAGCAGGGGTCTTCTGGAGAAACAGCTTTTCCTTTGTCACTCTGCTATAAATGTTTTTGTTGTAGTTATTGTAGTATTTGTGATTCAGTAGAGACTATGTTCTTGAGAAAAATATGATGAAGATTCAGGGCTAAATCCCATGAGGTTTGACATTGGTATTGCTAAATAATCTGTGCAGGTGTAACATGTTTTCAGGTAAATTAGGATACATTCAGAGCTGCATGTATCTTAGTTCAGTTTCTTTTACTATAGCAGAATATTTGAGACTGGGTAATTAATAAAGAAAAGAGGTATATTTTGGCTCACAACTCTGGAGATTGAGAAGTTCAAGATCAGGCAGCTGTATCTGGTCTGCTTCTGGTGAGTGCCTCCTGCTGCATCATAACATGGCAGAGAAGCAAAGGGGGAAGTGGGTTGAGTGCAAAGGGGTAAAACACCAGAGGCAGTCTTGCTTTGTAACAACTCACTCTCCATGTCACTAATCCAGTCTCAAGAGAGTTAGAAACTCTCACTCACTCCTGCAAGAATTAAACCAGTTCCATGCGAATAACATCTCTCTTAATAACCTCATTACCTCTTAAAGATTCCACCTCCCAACACCATCAAACTGGGGACCCAATTTCCAACACATAAATACTGGGGTGTACACTTAAACCACAGCAGCACACTTCTTCTCTGTATTTAGTGCAACAAAACTCATTCATTGTGTTTAAAAATTCACAGAAAACTTATAAATCAATTAAAATTTTAAAATAGTCAGCTCATTATTTTTAAGTTAAGTTTAGCAAGTTGATCATGATTAATAGATAAGTTTTAAAAATTAATGAAAAAATGACTGCATCTTGTTATTGCAGCACTGTGTTATGAATACTCTAGTGTAATTAATGAGGAAAGTGATGCCTATAATATTGAAGTACATAGGCAAATGTTATTATCATTGGTCATGACAATCAAATACTTACATGACAAATCATCATTAAGGTCTATTATGTGCAGGCACTGTAGAAGCTGCAAAATTCTTCTTTGCTACTCTTCTCATAATCAATTCATAGCATATATTTTTATATCATAGGCTAAAATTAATTTCAGATGAACTAAAGAGAAAAATTTTAAAAAATTAATGAAGAAGAAAATATTGCTGGAAACATCTCCAAATGGGAAACAGATTCAATAATGAAAATGAATGCTTTTGACCAAATTAAATTACTGTACTTTAAAAGAATCACCTTGAGCCAAATTAAAAGATAAAAAAGTAAAGCAGGGAAAAATAGTAGAAACAAACAGCTAGAAACTCTTTTATTAGAGGTTTGTATTTAATAGCAATTCTACTATTATTATTCAAAATGCTGAAATATATACCATTCCTAAATGAAGAGTACTAAAGACTTTTGTGCCTAGAAGTGATTACATTTTTAGAATCTACCTAAGAAAAATAATCAGAATAATTATTTTAAAATTGCATAATTTTTATGCCTTTTTTACATGAAACTCTTAAATGGATTCAGAATAAAGACCATACTCTTTATGTTGGCTTATGAGACCCTAAATATACTCCCCCTTAAATAACTAAAAAAAAAATTTAAGCTTCATCTGTAGTCACTGTTGCCTAGCACCTCTTCTCATACAGTATTTAGAAACTCAAGTGTCTGTTCTCTTTTACCTTCTTGTCTTTGTTTCTGTGACTGCTTATGCTGAGTATTCAGGCTCATCTGGACCCCAAAATAACCCCGATCCCTCTCCTTGCCCTGTTCCAGGGCTAGAAACAGCAGCTTGTTATTGCAAGTCCCTGAATGCTTCAAATAACTGGTTGATTTTCTTAATTCTGCCCACCTCTCTTCTATAGTCCCTTCATTAACATTTCTTCAAATTCCATGTGAAGTTGTCATATGTTTCTTGTTAGGATCTGAGCGATACAGCATCCAAATTCAATATTAAGAAGTGTTAGTATTAGTGGTAAGTATTCTTACTTAAATATTTTTTAAAAAATCAAGCTTGTTAGGTATGATTTATATACAATGAAATGCACCCACTCTGATCATATAATCTGATGAATACTGGCAAATGATATACCTGTGTAACCAATACCACAATCAAGGAAAGTACATGCCCATTATCTCAAAGTTTCCTGTGTCTTTTCTCTGTCAAGTTCCCACACAAGACCCCACCTAGCAGGCAAAATCTAATCTGTTTTCTGTAACTGTAGATTAAATTTGTGTTCTAGAGTTGCAGCTATATGGGATCATATAATATGTATTCATTGGTATTGATTTCTTTTGCTCAACATAATGTTTTCGAGATTCATCCATATTGTAGCATTTATGAATATATAATTTCTTTTTATTGCTAAGTAGTATTCGGTTATATACACAAATTACAATTTATTTATTCATTCTCCTGTTGAACATTTGGGTTGTTCCCAGGTTTTGGCTATTATAAATAAAGTCAATATAAACAAAATCCACAAGAAGGCCAACTCTTATGTGGGTCTATGTTTTTATTGTTTATTTTTGGAGGGGGTTAAGAACCTATGAGAATTGCTGAGTTGTATGTCCTTTTTATTAGGAACTGCCGTTTTCTTTTCAAAGGGGTCATACCATTTTACATTCCCACCAGCACTGTTTTTTAGTTACTTCATATCCTCATCCATTATTTTCAATTTTTAAAAACTTGAGCTATTTTAATGTTTTGGCAATTTTTCATTGTGGTTCAATATTCATTCTCCTGGTAACTAATGATGTGGAGCATCTTACCATATATGTTTCATCATCCTTTCATCCTTTAACCCATTTGAGAAAATGGGGCTGTGTTCTTCTTATTTTATATATATATATATATATATATATTCTGGATTAATTAATATCTTGTGTCAGATATATACATTGCAAACATTTTCTCTCAGTTTCTCCTGCCTTTTTGTTTTCTCAGTAATATTTACAAAAAAACAAATAATTTAAATTTTGATGAGGACCAATTTAATGATGCTTTTTCTTTTATGGTTTGCAATTTTTGTGTCCTAAGAAATCTTTGCCTACCAGGCTCACAAAGACTTTCTCCTATGTGTTCTTACAGAAAATTCCTTTACTTTTAAAGTAATAAACCCTGTAGGTAAGTTTGAAATTGCCACTTTATCTTTCACCAGTTGTATTCTCCTCCCTTCATTCCATTGTTAACCACTACCATGCTCTTCATGTGTATATCATTATCTGTGTTTATAATTCTGTCATGCAAGTTATTATGCTTTTCAATATTTAACATTATTTTGTGTATTTATGACAATTATATAAATGGTCTTATCTGTACATGTTTGTATCATTTAAGTTTTTCTATATAACACATCACCCCAACACTTAGTAGCTTAAACCTACAACCAGGTACTTACCTCACAGTTCTATAAGTCTGTCATTTGGATTGGGCTTAGCTGAACAGTTTTCCACTGGTTTCAGCTTGGTTTGCTCATGTAGCTGTGGTCAACTTCCAAGTTGACTGGAGACTGGTTGGCTTGGAAGAACTTTGTGGATAATCCTTGTTTTGGCTCCACAGTATTTCTTATCTTTCAGACTAACCAGGGCTTATTCCCAAGGTGGTGAGAGAGTTACAAAATCCACAAGAAGGCCAGCTCTAATGTTCAAATGTTTTGGGTCATATCTGCTGCTGGCCAATTGAACAAAATGATTAATGAAGATGAGTATAGAATCAGAGTGGCAGAGCACTCAAAATTACATAGCAAAGGCAAAATAATACAGGGAGTAGAAGAATTTATGAACATTTGGACAACCTATCCATTTTTTTTGGTCATTTGTCTTTTTATCCACTCCGTTTTTTCAATCGTTTTTTATTTGTATTTACATACGTAGCTATAGTTTATTCACTTTAAATGCTGTGTAGTATAGATGGAAAATATAATAATTTGCTAATTCTTTGCCTTTTTGATGGGCAAATGGATTGTTTCTTTTTCTTTTTCCTATTACCCCCAATTTTGCAATGAACATACTTATGCTAAAGTGCTTCTAAATATTCTAATAGAGATGAAATAAAAAATAAAGATGGTTCATTTGGAACATGCAAAACTAAATTGAACTATGAAAAACACATGTGAGCTTAATATATAAATGATATCTAGTGAATCCAAGCCAGTTATCAACAAAATATTAACCGAAGTAACCACCTAGAAAGAACACATCTATGTAAAAGGTAGGGCATTGTTTATTCTGTTACACATTATTTTAAAATTTTATTTTATTTGCTACTCATGTTGGCAAATTAGCTTTCTTTTGGCAAATATTTGCTACTGCAACTTTTTCCATTATTTCATTTTCAGTCTAAGACTGTTATGTTTTAGATGTGTTTTACTGCAAAAATAATTTGTTACATTTTCAAAAATAGTCTGTTCTGACAGTCTTTGATTTATAATAAAAGTTTATATTCTGTTTATAATTATTGTAATTAGATGTATTTGGACTAATTTATTTCATTTTCATCTGAAATTATTTTTAATTTCTCCTTCAGTCTTTGCTGTCGTTTTATTGAATATGGTATACATACTGACATTATTTTCTCCTATTAATTTAGATATATTATTCTATTTTAGTCTGGTATCTTTTAATATATCAGTAATCTTTTAATATGCCAGACTGATTTTTTTTGTTGTCTTTGTCTATAATTTCTCTAGGTACTGTGAGATATCTCTGTATATATTTCTATATCTATAACTATATGTATATCTATATATGCAGAGAATGGCATAGAGAGACACATATACAGACAGATAAAAAATGTTCATTTAATTTTAGAAGAATGAATAAAACCAAGTTTTTAATAAATCTTAAATTGTTCTGCTTTTATATGTTGATGAAACATTTTAAAGTAGAAAACTGAAGTACTATTTGACCTAAAATATAGTTTCTCTAAGCATAATGCATACACCATACTGTTAGACTCTACAGAGATTGTTGAAGTAGTGGCAAATAGCTGGTTGTGAGCTCAGAAAACTTTTCTTTTTCCTCCTGAATACATATCTAAACTATTGTCCTAATCCCATTGCAGTAGACCAAATTATATAACTGATTCTTACCAATGGTATGTGGGTATAGATGATGTTTCCCACCCCCAGAAACTATTTTTTTTAAAAAAAAACATTGTACATGGTCCTCTACCTTCTCAGTGGAGAGGATGGAGAAGCTCCAGCAAAGTATCCTATGGCTGAAGTAGTGGGAACACTGCAAAGCCTCTAAATGGAAGGGACCCCTGGATTTCTATGTCATACATGCTGACAAAAACAAGTGGCAAAATTTTGAAGAATGCATATATTAGAAAATACTTTTAAAATGTTAATGTAATTCACGTAGTGTGTGTATGTGTGTGTGTGTATATATATATATGTGGCATATATATATACTGTTATTTATGAGCAAGGTTATATGTATCAAAGGTATAGAATTTATTTCTTGTTAACTAAATTAGGAACTCCTAAAGATTTAAAACCTCCCTATTTGTTTAATAATTAATTTAGGTAAATTAAAATTTTTATTTATACTTTAAATATTCATTATATTCTGGAGAGTTTATAAGAATGAAAGTTAGGTATATCATATCATTCAAGGAATGATGGCATAAGAAACTTCACCTGTTAGTCCCCATTTCTGTCTACTTTTGTCTCTTTCTGACTTTGACACTTCACTATCAGAATCTTATTTATTTTAAAGAGTGATTATCTTGCCTTTTAGACATGTAAATTATTCTCTACTCCTCACTCTGAAGTAGGGAGAAAGAGTGTATTAATTAAGTTTCTTTGGTTATTTGTCCAGAAATAGGTTTTGACTAATTTAAGCAAAGGGCATTATATTCTAAGGAGACTGGTGAGTTCACAGAATTGAAAAAGACGGAGGTAAATAAGTACTCTTCAGAAAAGGCAGAATGCTAGGAAGACATAGGTTTCCAGTTCCTGATCAAAACCCGAAGCGCCCATGCCATAAGAGATAAGATAGACAAGTGAGACCTCATCAAACTGACAAGCTTCTGCAAAGCTAAAGAAGCCATCAATAGATCAGGGAGACAGCCCACAGATTGGGAAAAAAATATTTGCCAACTGTATGCCTGACAAAGGCCTAACATCTAGGATCTACAAGGAACTCAAACGTGCTAAAAACAACAACAACAACAAAACCCCCCCCCCAAAACAAACAGCCTGATTACAAAGTGGGCAAAAGATATGAATAGACACTTCTCAAAAGAATACATATGAGCAGCCAACAGATACATTAAAAATGCTCAGCCTCACCAGTCATCAGAGAAATGCAAATTAAAATCACACTGAGATACCACCTAACTCCAGTCAGGATGACCATCATCAATAACTCAAAAAGAGCAGGAGGTATCACACTTTCAGATTTCAGACTTTACTATAAGGCTACAGTAATCAAAACATCCTGGTATTGGTACAAGAACAGTATATAGACCAATGGAACAGGATAAAGATTCTGGAAGCAAAGCCTCAATTTCTCAACAAACTCATCTTTGACAAAGTCTCCAACAACAAACACTGGAGAGAGGAGAACCTATTCAATAAACGGTGCTGGGAAAACTGACTGATCACACGCAGAAGATTAAAACAGGATTCCCTATCACCATACACAAAAATTAACTCTAAATGGATCAAAGACCTAAACGTAAAACTTCAAACTATAAGAATCTTAGAAAACGCAGTAGACACCGTTATGGAAATTGGAACTGGCAACCAATTCCTATTCAGAGCCCTAAATGCCCATACCTTAAGAAATAAGATAGACAAGTGGGGCCTCATCAAACTAACAAGCTTCTGCAAAGCAAAAGAAATCATCAAGAGAGCAGGGAGACAGCCCACAGAATGGGAAAAAATGTTTGCCAACTGTATATCTGACAAAGGCCTAACATCTAGGATCTACAAGGAACTCAAACGTGCCGAAAGGAAAATAAACAAACAAACTGCCCCATTAAAAAGTGGGCAAAAGACATGAATAAATACTTAAAAGAGCATATACAGGCAGCCAACAGACACATGAAAAAGTGCTGAGCCTCACTCATCATCAGAGAAATGCAAATCAAAACCACACTGAGATACCACCTAACCCCAGTAAGAATGGCCGTCATTAATAAAATAAACAACAGCAGATGCTGGCGAGGATGCAGAGAAAAAGGAACACTTCTACACTGATGAGAATGCAAGCTAGTGCAACCTCTTTGGAAGACAGTGTGGAGGTATCTGAAAAAACTAGAAATTGACCTTCCATATGGCCCAGCAATTCCCCTATTGGGGATATACCTGGAGTAACTCAAATCATTCTACAAAAAAGATATCTATACATGTATGCTTGTTGCAACTCTATTCACAATAGCAAAAACATGGAACCAACCATATTGCCCATCGAAACTGGACTGGATAATAAAAATGTGGTACATATACACCATGGAATATTATGCAGTCATAAAGAAGGACAAACATAGGGACTTCGCAGCAACTTGGATGGATTTGGAGTCGATCATACTCAGTGGTCTATCACACAAACAAAGAACAGAGAACCATGTTTTCTCTTATAAGCCGACCTTGAACAATTATTATAATACTATAAGAAAGGGATTGGCATTAGTGTGAAACTGTCAGGGGATGGGGGTGAGATTGGCAGTTGAGGGAAACTGCTAGGGGAGGGAGGGACATACCTCATCAAAAAGGGTACTTGCATAATCAACGTTTGTGTACCTAATCCTGAATTGTATCCCATATCTTTATAAGAAAAAAAAGAAAAAAAAAAAAAACCTCAAAAAATAACAGATCCTGGAGAGGATGTGGTGAAAAGGGAACACTTCTGCACTGTTGGTGGGAGTGTAATCTAGTACAGCCTCTATGGAAAACAGTGTGGAGATTCCTAAAAGATCTAAAAATCGACCTTCCATACAGCCCCACAATCCCCCTACTGGGAATATACCCAGAGGAACTCAAATCACTTTATAAAAAAAAGATACCAGCTGGGCTCGGTGGCTCAGCCTGCAATCCCATGCTTTGGGAGGCTGAGGTGAGTGGATTGCCTGAGCCCGAGGGTTTGAGACCCGCTTGGGCAACTTGGTGAGACCTTATCTCTACAATAAATCAAAACATCAGCCGGGTGTGGTAGCACCCGCCTGTAGTTACAGTTACTTGGAAGGCTGAGGTGGAAAGATCACTGGAGCCCAGCAGGTCGAGGCTGCGGTGGCCGGGAGCAGCCACTGCACTCCAGTCTGGGTGACGGAGTGAGACTCCAACTTAAAAAAAAACAACAAAAAAAAACCCTACACACGTTTGTTTATTGCAGCATTGTTCACAAAAGCAAGAACATGGAACCAACTGTGTTGCCCATGGAAAGAGGACTGGATAAAAAAAATGTGGTACATATGCATGATGGAATATTATGCTGCCATAAAGAAGAAAAATCATGAACTTCACAGCAACCTGGATGGACTTAGAGTCTATAATACTAAATGATCTATCACAGAAACAATGAACTGAGTATCACATGTTCTTACTCATAAGTGAACCATAAACATTTATAGTAATACTATAAGAAAAAGATTGGGAGTAGTGGGAAACTGCCTGGGTGGGTGGAGAAGTGAGATTGGCCGTAGTGGGAATCTACCTAGGGTGGGTTGCATACCTCATCAACAAGGGTACCAGCATAATGAACATTTGTATACCTAACCCTGAATTGTACCCTACATCTTTTAAATAAAAGAAATTAAAAGTAAAAAAAAAAAAAATTGCATGAATACAATTAAAAAAAAAAAAGACTTAGGTTGCCAACAGCAGGAACTTAAGGGATTTCCCACAGATTCTGTATTGATTAATAGATGCCAATCAATATTCTGCCCTTTGGAATTTCTGCTTTAGTTTTAGATAACTGGGAGAGAGAGAATTCATCCAGCTTATCTTGAATCATTGGCCCATCCTAGTGCCTTGGCAGGAAGAGGTACTGTGATTGGCAGCCCATCAAGAACATATAAAAGGAGAAAATAAAAATTTTTGAAGAAAGCAGGAGTGTTTAATTGGTGCAAGAGGTTGAAGTGGTGCATGACAGACTTTCAATTAAACATATCCACTACAAAGGGGATCTGTTAAGCCTTTAATACTTTGGTGCAAATACATTTATTAGATTTCATGCCATATCTATACTTGGCTAAACAGAGGGGAACAATTTTGAGTGTTATAGGCTGGCTGGCTACATGCTCTTACAAAAAGTGCCTTACTTAAGGCAAATGAACTGAATAGACATTTGCCAAAAGACATACAAACAACCAGCAGTTATAATGAAAAAATCCTCAATGTCACTAATCATTAGGGAGATGCAACTCAAAACCACAATGAGATATCACCTCACCACAATTAGAATGACTATTACCAAAAAAGACAAAAACCAAGACCAAACAAACAAAAAGAACTAATGTTGGCAAGGATGCAAGGAAAAGGGAGCTCTTTTTCACAATTGGTGGAAATGTAAATTACTACAGTCATTATCAAAAACAGTATGGAAGTTCCTAAAAAAAATCCTAAAATAGAGCTAATCATATGATCCAGCAATCCTTCTACTAAAGATAAAGCCAAAGGAAAGGAAATCAGTATGTTAAAGAGATATTTGCACCCCCATGTTTATTGCAGCACTATTCACAATAGCCAGGATATTGAATCAGCTCAAGTATCCATCAACAGATGAATGGATAATGAAAATGTGGCATATATACACAATGGGATACTATTCAGCTATAAAAAAACAAAATCCTGTCATTTGTGGCAACATGCATGAACTTGGAGGATGTGGTATTATGTGACATAAACCAGGAATAACAAGACAAATACCATATGTTCTCACTCATAAATAGAAGCTATAAAAGTTGATTTCATAAAAGTAGAAAGAATAGTGGTTACTAGAGGATGGGAAGGTCAGGGAATGGAATGGGATACCCAGAGGTTTGTTAATGGATATAAAATTATAACTAGATAGAAGGAATAAGTAAATTTTAGTGTTCTATAGCACTGTAGGCTGGCTGACTGTAATTAACAAAAAATTATTGCATATTTTCAAGTAGCTAAAAGAGAAGATTTCAAATGTTCCCAACACAAAGAAATGATAATTATTGAAGGTAGTGAATGTGCTAATTACACTGATTTGGCGTATATATTACACATTGTATACATGTATCAAAATATCACACTGTATCACTGTATACCACATAAATATATACAACTATGTGTCAATTAAATATAATAATGAAAGTTAAAAATATCTCTTTTAATAGAAGAGGATGACAATGAAGTTCAGGGGTCGGGATTGATAATGACAGAGGAGTAAGTAAAGAGGAAAATAAGGAAGGAACAAGCGCTGCCTAAAACTGTCTTTTCTATACAAGCTCTGTTTACCTAGAGAAGTTATATGAAATCAAGGGACCATTGCCAGTGAGTTTGCTAGTCAATTGTTTCTCATTCCTATGGAACTTGATTGTGCTTAGATGTTTTGTATTACTTCCCAGTAGCAGAATGTCAGAGACTCTAAAAATGACCAACTGTAGATAGACTTCTCTTGGAATTGTAGATGATATATTTTTTGGTAGAAATAAATGAGCAGTTCCAATACTAGGTGTCAAAAAATGAGGGAAAAAACATAAATCAAAAGTTACACACCATTAAACTAACTTTTGAACTTGAACATTTGTTAACTACGAGTTTCAGGAGAGAAAGAAGGAGAAGCACAGATAAAGTACAAGTGCAGAGAAATTAATTTATTAGGGAATGTAGGACTAAAATCTGTCTTTGTATTTCAGTGTGACACAGACCTGGAAACTCAGAAAACTTTCCCAGGTTTTTGCTTTGAGGGCAGGAACACCTTGCTCTAAACAGGCTTTATCGTTCCGACCCTGAAAGCTCATAGTAGACGTTTTTGGTTAGATGTCTCTTAATTATATTCCCTATTGTGTTCACTTCTTTTCCCAGGATGGTCTAAAGGAAGTCTATCTCATTTTCTGAAGATTCTCACTGGCTTTTGATAGTATCCTTACAGTTGAATTATTTTGGCATTTTGGTCTTTAAACATAGAAGGAATGATAGCTATAATATTCTAAAATCTTGCATTCTCCCAATGTTCCTCCTAAATAAAACTTATTTTGAGTAAAGAAATATAACTGTTTTTGATTTCTGTTATTAAAAATACTTGAGAGTGATTCCATTCTCTGTCAGATGGCCTAAGGTTATGGGACATTTATTATCCATTCTCTGTATAGAATATTTTTAAAATTCCAAAGCAGAATAAATCCTCTTCACTTTTGACTTTTTAAAATTAAGAATTTGTGTTTATTTGGGATGGGCTGACATTTACCTTTGTATCACGGAAAAGATAATAATTTAATCAATATTGGTAGAGTATATTTACCTTGATGAAGAAACTGAACCCTTCAAGTCAAATTTAAAGTGCTTAGTGATTAAGGATAAAATAGTCTTATCTGTTAAATGTGCCTAGTGGAATTTCAAGCATTTTTGCCACATAGTCACCCCTGAGATAGTGTTAGTGCTTGTTGCTGTTATATCAGAGGGAGAAACTATTTTAGAGAACAATTTTTTTTTTTGCGAGAAGTATGAGGTTTAAGTGCTTCTACACCTTGCAACAGTAATGAAATGGTAACTGATGATGTTCATTTAGAACATCCCAATGCTCTATTAAATCCATATGTACACTTATATAAACATAGTAGTCAATAATACCTAAGGGATATAGGCCACGTGTAGCAATAAGACTAGGATGACATGCTGAAATAACAAAATAGTAGCTTGTTTTTTTAGGTGCCACAGGAGAGTATAAAGGCATTGAGTCATTGCCAAATTTGTAAGGGACCAGTCATTCCCTTATTACTGAATGTGTAATGGATGAAAGGAGTTAGTTTTTCTTCAATATAGGCAACATCTAAGAAATGTCATAGGTCACAGTGAGTAACATTTTGCCTCTCAAAATGTGTAGCATTTGTGTTTAATTACTACTGTGCATTTGTACAGGCAAACATGGCATAAGTCTTGAAATTAACATTATGTGCTGCCTTGACATCTGGTGAAATTGGGAGGTTCTCAAATAGCCTAACTACAAGTTTTCCTCCCCACTTTGATCCTGTAGATAAGGTCTCCTAACCAAACAACTCATCTTATCAAATGGACCAATTCTGTTCTTCCTTATGCCTGAGTAGTGGGATTTATTTCCCTGAAAGTCCACAGAATTATTCAAACAAATCAATCACATCCTCCTTTGGGAAGTAGACACCACCCCACCCCTCTTGATACTACAAAACCTGTCTCCCACAGCCCCTGCTTTTTTACTTTGTTCCTGAGTGTGACTGCCATGTGGCCCTGTACTCTGTGTACTCCTCCTCCCTTGAGCCATGGCTATATGTGATAAACTGTTCTGGATCTCATTTGCCCATGTCAGTGTCATGTGTTGGCCATACACATAGCCCTAGTGAGATTCCTTCCATCACAAACAGGGTGAAGATGAGGTGATTAAAATAGTAAAATACCAATGTCGGGATCTAAAAAATACCCCATTCCTCCAAGATTATCTAAAATAATGCTATTATATTGAGAGAGGAGAATATGTCAAAAATATAGTTAAAAAAACCCCATAAACCTGGGAGGGTTAAACAGTAAAATCCATGAATTGCTTCACTTAGTGGAATTGTTAGTGTTATGATACAGTCTATGTCTAACTATAAAGAAGAGCATAAATTTTGAACTCAGATTACCATCTAGAAGTTAGTATTTCTGCCACTGTGTGTTAAATATAGTTTACTTTTTCATGACAGTGTCGAGTAAAAGGTAAGACAAGAATGGCTAAGAGACAAATCTCTTGGAGTTTTCCACAAAATCAGTAGACATAGACAATTCTTAAGAAAATAAATAAATACCATGTTTTATAAGAACATTTTTGGTGAAACCAATTCCTTTAGATGTTTGATAAATGAATCCCAGGTATTTAAAATTAACTGATACACAGAAAAGGAATAGGAGAAAGTAGACAGTGAACAAAAAGGAAAAAATCCAAAGAACCAGAACAGACTATGTTCTCCTAGCTTTGATTGATTCATTAAGAAAAATATAAATTGTTTGAGAAAATTCATATCTCAATCCTACCATATCATTTATTTTTTATACACACATTTACTTATTTAGCTTTCATTTTGTTCTTGTTTTGTGGAAGTCATTTAATTGTTCTCAACTGCCTTATTGACTTTATGTGGTGTTGGTATTATTATAATAGGCATAGTCTAACTACATTTTGTAGCTGATTCATGTACTCAGAGTGCACAAGTCAGGAGAATGGTGTGTTTCTTACAGTGTTGCTTCAAAAATTGATTTTGCTAAGTGTGTATCGCAGGTTTTGAAAGAGTGCATATAAAGTAAAAGAATAGAAAACTAGGTCAGAAGGACAAATAATCAATAAACGAGTCTACAAGGTACATAGTATAATCTACTGCTTCTTTTTCTTTATTCATTTTTGTGGCAAATCCTTTGAAATTTTTCATTCATTATTCAAAACAAATATTTCATGAAATACCCCTCAATAACATAGCTCCTTTTTCAATGCCTGGGAAAAATTTAAAGTCTAGATTTATGTTAGGACATTTAGTCGACAAAAACTATTTTAGAACATGCACCCAACATTATGTTTTTGGATTGTATTTAGAATAAATATTCAGCAGACACTCATTCGCTTTGCCTGCATACAAAACCCGGGAGTGAATGTTATTTCAGGAATTAAAATTACCCCAGGTCTGTATCTGATTGACTGATTGTCAATCTCTTGACTAATGTTCTGGAAATTTACCTATAAATAATTTCTGATGTCAGTTTCTGTGGATTTATAGAGCATGCTGTCATTGGCTATTTATCTTAGTTAAAACAAAACAAAGCTATATCAGTTAACTTATTAACTCTGTTGAAAATAATTGGTGGGAACTTATACCATCTACCCAATGCCCTGGAGATACTCCTTTTTTCTTTTCGCATGTTGTTCAGAGGTCACTTTGAGTTCTAGTGGGTTTCTCTTCTTGTTAGTTCTCTAAAATGCTTTCTGTTGTTTTACTCCTTCAGGCTGGCAAATCTCTATGATAGTTTTCTTTCTATAAGCATGTTGCATTTGTTTTACCTAGAAATCTGTCTCTGGTGCTGGAGCCAAACATTACGAACTCTGAATTTGCTTGCTATTGGGAAAGACTTGAAATTAGTGAAAGTGTACTTTAGGGAGATTGTGTTGTGAGGGCCAGGTGCAGAATTACTGATTTCAGAAATTATTTTCAAAGTTGTATATACACTCTTGCATTTTAAAACTTTTTCTTTGTCACTGAATTTTGTTTTTATTCCTTTGCATAAGGAGTCACACAAGAAAACATTTACATGGAATGGTAGATCAGCTCACATAGGGGTGGGACCATGTTTTGCTTGTGTGATCTGGCAGTCAGCACAGTGGCATAGTTGGGCAGAGTCAGTGTTCTCTGAAAAGATGTGAGGACAACAAAGTCATTTTACCACCTACACAGTCTCTGGAACTTTGACAAATAATAGTAATAAATAGTAACACTGTTAAAAAAAATGATCATTTGAGCTCTTCATACTTTTTTCCCTTTTTATGTTTTTTTATTTTATTTAATTTTATTAATTTTATTTTATTTTATATTTTTTGAGTTGGACTCTCACTCAGTTGCCCAGACTGGAGTGCAGTGGCCACACCCGGCCACCGCAGCCTCGACCTGCTGGGCTCCGGCGATCCTTCCGCCTCAGCCTTCCAAAGT
>NW_007258972.1:1498-5763 GCF_000164805.1 Carlito syrichta | reverse complement strand
CCATGGGCTCAGGCAATCCACTCACCTCAGCCTCCCAAGGCGCGGGATTACAGGCTGAGCTATGGAGCCCGGCTTATGTTTTTTAAAAAAAATTCAGATTTATTTTTGGTAAAGAAAGTCCCTTCAAAGAACACTGCTCTGTAAAAGTCTCCTAGGTTCTTGGTTTGCTGTCACTAATCTACAGGGGGAAGCTACAGGTTCACAGTCCATTTTTCTTTAATAACATCTTTTTACATGTCACTTGTGAACATCCTGGGACTTGTATGTCTCACCTGCTGCATGTGGTTTCTCTTGATGTTTTGTCACGGGGAGTATGACTGGAGCTTCAGTAATGCTGTGATATCCTTGCTTCTTTCTCTGCCTATCTGAAATCTACCTAATCTTCAAGATCAAGTTCTAATCTCATGATCTTCAGCCACACAACCTACAGTGAATTTCTTTATTTTCTGAACTGATAACACTTGTGCCCATGTTCTTCTTCCAGTTAATTCCTTATCCCACTGTGATCCTTTTGAATTGTTCATTTTTGATGTTTTGTTGACTAATAAAACATTGTGTATAGGATTCCCAACTATGTTATAAATCCCTTCAGGGGATAGTGATTCATGTGATTTCATATCTATTATCATTTCAATTAAGTGCAAGTTTGAGAGTTACTTTGCCTCAGGACTGTGCTAAATTCTAGAGATAATACAATAAAATATATTTTCCAATGTACTTTGGAAATACATTGTTCAAAAACACTCAGTCTTATGTAGAAGCAGACATGCAAATTTTATACAAAACAGCAAGTGCATGATTTTAGCTGTATACTAACTATAGTGTAAGCTCAGTAAAAGCAGTCTCCAAATCTGTGTGACTGTTCATAAAGAAAAAATATTTCACAAAAGACATAGAAGAAGAGTAGGAATTTGTGAGATAGACGAACAGGGGGTGAGGATGAATATTCAGGGAGGCGGATGGGGTTTCAGGCATATCAAAGTCATAGTGAAGGGAGCAAGATGTATTTTAGCATTTTTAGAGGACAGAGTATGAAGGAGACTTCATGGGTGGATATTTAATCATGGTGGGCACTTTATGTCATTAGAAAATGCCTGTATGGGGCAGTGGAATCCAACTGAAGGGTTTTGGGCAGAAGAATGAATGTTATCAGACTTATGTTCTAGAAAGACTACTCTAATAATTGTGTTTTAGAAAGAGCAGTTCAACCAGAGGAAGGGAAGTTGTTGCAATATTTTTAATGAGCTCAGTAGGCTAGGATAGTGGTTATGGGACTAAAAAGAGAAAAAGTAAGCAGATTCAATGACATATCTATTCCTATCTATCTATCTATCTATCTATCTATCTATCTATCTATCTATCTACTATCTTTTGTCTATCTGAGAGAGACTGATTGTGTGTGGTGGATACAGAAGCAAAGCACATCCAGCTCCTGAAGTGAAGCCACAAAGGAGGTTAGTGTAGAATTTTATGGAGGATTACTGTTTTCTTTCCCCCTGACTTCTGCTACTGCGTCTTGGGCTTGGGCTTGTTGCTAGTCAGCATGACCAATAGTGAGATAGAGCCAGACATGGAGCAGGGAAAAGCAAGGACAAACCAGAACCCTGTGTCTACCCTTCACTGCCTCTGATTCTATAACCTTTACATCATATTTTCTTGTGGCCAATCCTCCTAGACTCATGCCGGGTGGGAGTTTTTAGAAATATTGCTTACACAGAATAAAACTACTGTTCCCATATAACCAGCTATTTTCTGAGCATTTGTATTTAAATGTCCTCTAAAATGGTCCCTTTCCTCTATTACCTGTCTCAGTGAATGGCTCCCTCAAGTTCTTAGTTCATCAGACCTCATACCTGGAAATCCTACACCTTCAGCTCTGGCTCCTCTTCTCCATTTCCCACTACTACTGTCCTAGCTCAGGTCATTGACATTTTCTCAGAGGATGAGAAAAATGAAGCATAATGTTTTAACTACTCTTCAAACTTTTCTGTTGTGATTCTATTATGTCTTCAAAACAAATTCTACTTTGCTGAAGGACAATCTTGCTGAAGAGTAAATTCAATGACCTAATTCCCTTGATTAAAATCCATTACTTGCTCCAAGATGAAATCTAAAATATTTAGTTTATCTGTTGGCTACTTGTATGTCTTCCTTTGAGAAGTGTCTGTTCATGTCCTTTGCCCACTTTTTACTAGAGCAGTTTTTTTTTTCTTCCTTTCAACTTGTTTGAGTTCTTTTTAGATCCTTGGTGTTAGGCCCTTGTCAGATACACAATTAGCAAATATTTTTTCCCATTCTGTGGGTTGCTCAGCCTCATTAGTCATCAGATAAATGCAAATCAAAACCACATTGAGATACCACCTAACTCCAGTAAGGATGGCCATCACTAATAAATAAAAAACAACAGATGCTGGCATGGGTGCAGAGAAAAGAGAACACTTCTACATTGTTAGTGGGAACCCCTATTTTCCATAGAGGTTAAATGAGTTTAACCTCTATGGAAAATAGGGTGCTGATTTATAAAAAAACTAGAAATTGATCCTTCTTTTTTTTTATAATCAATATTTTTTATTATGATATTCTGGGGTACAGTTAAGGGTTAGGTATACAAATACGCTTCGTTCAGGCAATCTTGTTGGTAAAGTGTGTCTCCCCATCCCCAGACAGATATTTACTACTGTTAATCCCATTTCCCTATCCCCCCATAATTTCTACCACAGTCAGTCATTTTCTTATAGTATTACATTGGATGTTCAAGGTCTACTATATGAGTGAGAACATGTGATACTCAGATCTTTGTTTCTGTGAGAGGTCACTCAGTATTATAGACTCTAGTTCCATCCAGGTTGCTGTGAAATTCATGATTTTGTTCTTTTTAATGACTGCATAGTATTCCATCATGTATATGTACCACATTTTTTTAATCCAGTCCTCTTTTGATGGACACCATGGTTGGTTCCAGGTTCTTGCTATTGTGAACAATGCTGTCATAAACATTCATGTGCAGGTATCTTTTTGATAGAATGATTTGAGTTCTTTGGGGTATATTCCCACTAGGGGGATTGCAGGGTCATATGGGAGGTTGATATTTAGAGATTTTAGGAATCGCCACACTGCTTTCCCCAGAGGATGCACTAGTTTGCACTCCCACCAACAGTGTCGAAGTGTTCCCTTTTCACCACACCCTCTCCAGCAACTGTTGTTTTTTGAGTTATTGATAACTGCCATTCTGACTGGAGTTAGGTGGTATCTCAGTGTAGTTTTGATTTGCATCTCCCTGATGATTAGTGAGGTTGAACATTTTTTCATGTGTCTGTTGTCTGCTTGATGTCTTCCTTTGTGAAGTGTCTGTTCATATCTTTTGCCCATTTTATAATGGGGTTGTTTGTTTTTTGCTTTTCGGCACATTTGGGTTCCTTGTAGATCCAAGATATTAAACCTTTGTCAGACCTGGAATTGGTAAATACTTTTCCCCAGTCTGTAGGCTGTCTCCCTGCTCTCTTGATGGTTTCTTTGGCTTTGCAGAAGCTTGTCAGTTTAATAAGGTCCCACTTGTCTATCTTCTCTCTTATGATCTGTGGGTTTCGGGTTTTGTTCAGGAAATAAATGCCAGTTTCGATTTCCATGAGAGTATGTCCTACATTTTCTAAGGTTCTTATGGTTTGAGGTTTTACATTTAGGTCTTTTTCCCAGTCTGTAGGCTATCTTGATGGTTTCTTTGGCTTTGCAGAAGCTTGTCAGTTTAATAAGGTCCCACTTGTCTATCTTCTCTCTTATAACCTGTGGGTTTTGGGTTTTGTTCAGGAATTGGATGCCAGTTCCGATTTCCATGAGAGTATTTCCTTCATTTTCTAAAGTTCTTATGGTTTGAGGTTTTACATTGAGGTCTCTGATCCATTTGGAGTTAATTTTTGTGTATGGGGATAGATGGGGTCCTGTTTCAATCTTCTGTATGTGGTCAGCCAGTTTTCCCAGCACCATTACTGAATAGGTTCTCCTCTCCCCAGTGGTAGGTGGTGGAGGCTTTGTCAAAGATGAGTTGGTTAAGAAATTGAGGTTTTGCTTCTGGAATCTCAATTCTATTCCATTGCTCTATATGCCTGTTCCTATACTAATACCAAGTTGTTTTGATGATTGTAGCTTTATAGTAAAGTTTGAAGTCTGGTAATGTGATACCACCTGCTTTGTTTTTCTTTTTTTTTTTTTTTGCTGAGGATTGTTCTGGCTATTCTTTGTCGTTTGTGTTTCCATATGAATTCCTGTGT
>NW_007258972.1:0-1478 GCF_000164805.1 Carlito syrichta | reverse complement strand
TGTTTTTTCTAGGTCTGAGAAGAATGTTGCTAGTAATTTGATGGGTATTGCATTGAATTTTTAGATTGTCTTAGGTATGATGGACATCTTCACAATGTTGTTTTTTCTAGGTCTGAGAAGAATGTTGCTAGTAATTTGATGGGCATTGCATTGAATTTTTAGATTGTCTTAGGTATGATGGACATCTTCACAATGTTGATTCTTCCAATCCATGAGCATGGGATATTTTTCCACTTGTTTTTGTCATTTTTGATTTCTTTGAGCAGTGTTTTGCAGTTTTCATTGTGAAGGTCTTTCACGTCTCTGGTTAGGAAGATGCCAAGGTATTTCATTTTTTTTTTTGTGGCTATTGTGAATGGAATTGTGGTTTTTATTTGGGTTTCTGTTTGTTTATTATTGGTGTAAAGAAATGCGATTGTCTTTTGCACATTTATTTTATATCCTGAGACTTTGCCAAAGGCTTTTATCAGTGTAAGGAGGTTTTTGACAGATTCTCTTGGGTTTTCAAGGTACACAATCATATCATCTGTAAAGGGGGTAACTTGACTTGCTCTTTTCCTATTTGGATACCCCTGATTGCTTTCTCTTCTCTGATTGCTCGAGAAAGGGCTTTCAATAGTATATTGAACAGGAGGGGTGAGAGTGGGCATCCTTGTCTGGTTCCAGTATCAGGGTAAATGGTTCCAATTTTTGTCCATTTAGGATTATGCTGGCTGTGGGTTTCTGTAGATGGCATTCACTATTTTGAGGTATGTTCCCTGTATGCCTAGATGTTTGAGAGTTTTTATCAAGAAGGGGTACTGGATTTTATCAAAAGTTTTTTCTGCATCTAATGATATAATCTATGGTTTTTGTTTTGACATCTGTTGATATATTTAATTACATTTATGGTTTTATGAATGTCGAACCAGACTTGCATGCCAGGAATGAAGTCTACTTGGTCATGATGGATTATTTTTGAGATGTGTTGTTGAATCCAGTTTGCTAGGATCTTGTTGAGAATTTTAGCATCTATGTTCATCAAAGATATTGGCCTGTAGTTCTCTTTCTTTGTTGGGTCTTTACCTGGCTTGGGTATCAATGTGATGTTGGCTTTGTAAAATGATTTGGGGAGAGTTCTATCTTTTTCAATCACTTGGAATACCTTCAGTAGGATTGGTATCTTTAAATGTCTTGTAGAATTCTGCTGGAAAACCATGTGGACCAGAGCTTTTTTTGTAGATAGTTTTCTTATTATGTAGTCGATTTCCTTGGTTGTTATTGATCTATTTAGGGTCTCAATTTCTTCTTGTTTCAACCTAGGCAGGTTGTGTGATGTCAGAAAGTCCTCCATTTCCTTAAGGTTTTCAAGTTTGTTTCCATACAAGTGTACATAGCAGTCTCTAATGATATTTTGTATTTCTTCAGGGTCAGATGTAACTTCATCTTTTGTGTTTCTGATTGTGCTTATTTGGGTTTTTTCTCTTTTTTTCTTGGTC
>NW_007258971.1:610896-669002 GCF_000164805.1 Carlito syrichta | reverse complement strand
CGTTGGGATCAGCGCCGCGGACACACGGCGTTTCCTGCCAGACTCGGCACCAGCGGACGCGAAGCCAGCGGCGTGGCCGGCCGCGCTCGTGAGGGTGACGCGCGAACGCAACGCAACACCGTCTTCCGAGGGGAGGGGAAGCGTCACTGAGGAAGCGGAACTGGCGTGCGGCGTTGTGTGTCGAAGTCACTGGCTGACGGACAGAGGCACAGCAGACCACACTGATCAACTGCTAGGAGACCCTCACCAAAAACCCTGGCACGAGAAAGGGTGCCACAGTGGTCCCGAGGGGCGCTGGCCCCACGACACTGCACCAGCCCGCACGGCCCTGCCTGCGAGGGAGCTTTTCGCCCGTGAACAAATCGCCATATGGAAGGCCCTCCCTGCTCACCTGGCCTGGCCCTCAGTGACCTTCTTCTCTACCCCCAAGAAAAGGAAATCCTGATGACATTCAGGACATACTTCAAGGGTAATGCGACAGCCCATGGCCATTCCACAGAGTTCCAAAGTTGCTCCGACGGGTGGACTAGACACTGGCGTCGGCGCACAGCTTCCCCAGGGGAGTACACTTCAGAGGTGTCCAGAGTGATACTCGGCAGTGAGGTATGTAGCGCTTTTTCCGGGGCGAACTCGCGAACTTAATTGTCACAGCGTGCATATGCGAAACTCTTTCTAAAATTGGTGTCATCTTGCTTAGAGGTATCAGCCACCATCCCAAATGGTGTGTAGTAAGTTTCTGGAAAATTGTATTAGACAATACAGAGGTTGTTATTCAGATACTCGAATATATGAAATCAGCCTTTAAGTGGATGGGCGGGGGATCTTTTCTTCTTTTTCTAAGGCTGGGCTCTTAACCTGTTTCGTTTTTCCTCATCTATAAAATAAGAGGACTCGTCTAGATCTTTTTTTAAACTTTAAATAATTCTATACTTTTATAATTCCCTGGGTTTTGTTCTTATAGTCTGTTAAATGATTTCTATATTTTGTTTAAATAGTTCATTTGTCTGAAATGGTTTTTCTTCACTTTTACTGAAAACATGAAAAATGTCTACAGTATGTGTTTACTTTTTAAAAATTATCTCAAAAGACATTTTATATCTTGGAAAGAGATTTTCAAAGGATGCATTTTATATTAAAGAACAGTTGATTTTTATGGCAAGAAAATCTTCAAATAGAATTATGTGACACAAAAAGTCATTTTTAAGAGAAAGGAAAGATTAAAGTGTGGGAATTTCTGTTCTTCCCGTGTTATTTTCCTACTGGCAGTTTTCACGAATAAGGATTATAGTTTGGTGGAAAGATCTTAGGGTCTCTACCGTGGTATTTAGTCATAACACAAAGCCAGTTACATACCCCAGCGTCACAGCATTGCTGCCTGTGGAAATTCACCAACCCTGTTATTCAGTGTGCCTACTCCACTGATTAATTTTCCATTGACAGCAAAGCAAATACTGTGACAAAACAAGTTTTGCAAAATTATTATGTGATATGGACTCCACGGCAAAGGAAGGGAAATTAATTCTACAGTCCAGAGAAAGAGAAGCAGGGTGAATAGAGGTCCAGGGACCAACCAGAGTCTCTCGGTGAAGGGGACAAAGCACGCCACACAAGGGGAGGTTGGGGACCAGGACCCCCAAATGACTACTCTCTGCATCTGCTCAGAGGCAGAAGGAACACAGAATGCGTGTATATCTGCATTGTAATGAATGTGTATCATACAGCTTAACCTATAATTAAAATTTAGTGACTTAATCTGATGAAAATATCCACACAGCATTATGTAGGCAGGCATGTTTAAAAAAATATTTTAATAAGCATATTCAGAATGGCAGACAAGGAATGGGAGAAGGGAATTATTTTACAGTGCAAAATTACTATGCATAAATTTAAAAACATCTAATTTGTCATTTTAAGTGCCTATTTAAATATATGTCGAATACATTTTTAAAGCTCAACAGATCTGTGTTGAACTGAGTTGCAGATTCTGAACTCTATTTGCAACACATCAGGAAACAAAAAAAATACCATTCCAAATGATAGTAGTGCTCTGCAGGGCGTGGGAATGAGGCTGGGGTGGGGGGACTAATTAACTAGCAACAGACTTCCCAATGCAATTTGTCGAGAGCTCCAGAGTTCTGAATGCACTAAATCCTAAGCAAATTAAACTCAGGATATTACGAAGCATTTTTAAATAGTGCAATGACTTATCAAGTTATAGTGGCTGCATTATGAAGAACAAAGTACTATGCGGAATACCTGCATAACACAAATACAATGAAATATTACGAAAAGCTGAGCATCACATATTGTAATAATGGAATGTCTTTTGTTAGGCATATTTTTAGAAGATCAAGAAAAGCAAAATTTCCTAACACATGTACATGTGCGTATTTGCAAACATGCCTGAGAATTTACTTAAAACGTTCCTGTAATAATCGTTTGCAAGGACTTCACAATCCTGCAAATAAAACGCATCTTTTAAAAAATGTGAGAATGGCATCTCTAACATCGCAACAACTTAGAAAGCACAGCATCACTAATCTTTTAAAACATTTCTACAGACCATCTTTGACAAACAGCCAGGATACTTTGGATTCGTTGAACAAAAAATTATTCAGAAAATGGACTGTGACCATCTGCTAAAGCTACTGCCATTCTGGATAAAATTAATGTCTGAAGAGAAACAAACAGAAACAAAAAACTCTCACGCCTTTGGACACTTGTACCCCAAACTCCCGTTTACTTGGACATGCATGTAGCCACAGCGATGCATGTGATATGAAGTCAAATGTTGCAAAGTGCCTTTAACACTGTCTGGAAAAGTTGTTCACACTGGTGAAGGGAAGCAGTCTGGACAGCTACCAGGGAAATACTCGGTGGGGCAAGGTCTAAACGAGAACTGCTCAGTGCAAACCTCCACCCAAGTGCATTAGACAGCCAAGCCAGGAAAAACAAAACCACAGCAGATGTGCTCTAAAAAGGCATTGGCTCTTGGACCGATGACGGAAAATGAACGGGAAGAAGCATGTGGAGTACGCCTGTGTGAGGAAAACAGCAGAGTTAATAATCTTTTATAAAAGATGGATACAGGTTGGTCTATCAGCTGTATAAAACTACATTTTTTTAACAGGAATTTAACACTGAAAATAAAATGGCACGCTTACAAGGCTAGGCAGATGGATTCTGTCTGTCATCACACAGAGCAACGGTTATTGTTTATCCTCTTTTCATTTGGGGGGGGAGAAAAAACTATCAAATCTGAAAAACTGGACTATACCTGAATAAGATTCCAAACTTCATCACTGTCTCCTGATAAAGTCAACACTGCTGCCTGCCAACAGCTGCCTCTTGTGTGTGCCAATATCTAAATATCACTTGACCTTTTCCCTTCTATTCGATGCAAAAATGGGAAATTTTATAATGTGTATAAAAATAACTTAACAGGACTCTGGTCAGCATGATACATTTAAGCACTTAGAGCTGACATTAAACTTCTGTCCTCCTTAAGAAATAACTTTAAAAATCATAGGAAATGCAAAATAAACTGCAATCTCAGCATCATGCTTAATTTCTGACTTCTCAAATTATTTGTCCTTAAGTAGAAATCTGAAAAAACCAATTTTTACAATCCTTTATGAATGCTTTTTACCATCTGGATAAGAAATGACTCAGTTACTACACAAACACTTAAAAATTCATTAGAAAAATCTTAGCAAAATAAAATGAAAGCTGACAGACACAATATCAATTCCTCTCATAAAAGTTTACCAACTGTACAAGTTAAGAAAATTATACAAGCTTTTGTATTAAGAAAGGACAGCTCAGTCAAGACATATGTACTGTAAAAATCTTTCAAAGGCTACAAAGAATCTGGAAAAATACAGAATGTATTTCTTAAGCCCAGATAAGAATATGGAAAGACATCATTGATGTCAACAATTTTACATATACAAACCTGACTTGGTTTATTTTAAAATTTCTATATATAAAAAAATCATGCTAGCATAATTTTCAGGATTCATAAGGGTTTCCTTAATAATGATACTCAATTTGTATGGAGAGAAAAATGTATGTCATAGAGACATTTCAAGAAACTCAGAAAAATCGGTGTTAAACAGAAACTTGGACATGGTTTTTTCTATTCCTTCATCAGTCTAAGCAAGTATTAACCCTGCAGCGAAATGTTATGATTTAACACTTCATATGAGAAGGTACAGATATATCTGTAGTTCATTCAAATTTACTAATTTTTCAAGTATCCTTAAAAGGATCTTTTGATAGTTTTAGAGTAAAAAAAAAAAAAAAAAACCTAAAAAAGGCAGAATTATGAAATCTTATTTCCTAAAATTAACACTCCAAATTTTCCAAATGTAATCAACTGCTTCAAATAAATAAACTTTTTAAGGTAACCCATCAACCCTGAAAATTGTAGTCACACTAGAATTTACTCCAAAGAAAGTAAAATAGGTCTAAATTCAGTCATCTGTGTTGTCAAGGTCTTCAAATTTCCCATGTGAGACTGCTTCTTGGAAAAATTCAGAAGAACCTGGACTTTCTTTTCCATTGCTGTTCACCCTTCGCCTTTTGGCAGGTCTCTCACTTTTTTCATCAAAATCATTTTCACTCCTTGCAGTCACATGGGCAAGTTTTGGGTCAGAGGAAAGGTTATCTGTTTCGTAACCATTAGTGTCCATATCTGCGTGAAATGGTCTCTTGCTGCCTCCCGTTGGTCCATTAATGTGTAACCCTTCAGCTTTTACCTCTTCTTTGTTTAGTATTTCACCTGGTCCGTTGGATGACACCCCTAAGTGAGAAGAAACATAAATGAAACTGCTAATACAAGAAAGCTGAATCTGTAACTAGCATGGGACAGCTATTGTAGACCAGCTTTTCACCAAGGAAGCAAGGCATCAAGTCTGTCAGTACACACGGTTCTGAGTCCTTGCCCTTTTACTTACTAGCCGGGCGATCTCAGGTGAGTTATTCACCTTCCTGTGCCTCAGTTTAATTACACAGACAATAAGGACCACAGGGTTCTTGTGAGGAATAAGCTAATGCTGTGAAGAACTGAGCAGGGCATTTGCTAAAGGCATATCAGGTGTTGCGTGACAAGTAGCATTGGCTCCAGCAGTCTAAATAAACTGAATCAACAAGGAGAATTATGAATTATTCCGACTTAGCAAAAGGACTAAAACTCTCTAAAAGCATATAAAAGGAGAATCGGGGTTTTCTTATAGAAGCTTGAGTTTTCTACTGCCATATGAAGGCAAAAAGCCTTGACGTTTTTATTCTTAATGTAATCGATGAGAATTGTGGTTTAAATGATCACATGCTGTATTTGCCTAAGTAGATTTAAATAATCTATCGTCATTTAAAAAAATTAATGCTGCCCTGTCCAAGCACACCCTTGGAAGTGCTGAAAGTAAACACAAATTTCTCCACAACAAGTGAGGAAGGCAAAAAGCATGATGATTCTAATAAAATAAAATAAAAAGATCATGTTAGAACGGATTATAAAATGGAATTCAAATTTTGGTGAGAGGAAGGGAAAATACAGGAGACACCACTGAATAATCAAAATGTAATTGCCTGAGCCAGGTGAGGTGGCTCACATCTGTAGTCTCAGGTACTCAGGAGGCTTGAGCCCAGGAGTTCAAGACCAGCCTAAGCAACACAGTAAGACCTCATCTCCAAAAAAAACTAAGTTTTCTTGACCTGAATAATGTTCAGCATGAAGGATGAGCCTCAAATATTATATTTTGGTCTAAGAAAATATTTTATTTTCTCCAATTCAAAAATGTACTCTAACCATGGATGCATATGGGAATTATGCACTGTATGATCCTACAGGACCAGTTCTGTAAGAGCAAGTCCAAAAACCTAAGTGAGACCAACTGGGTCAAAAGTAACTACAAGATTTCAAGGCACTAACTAAAGTCCCACATAAAAAATACTGGGTTGGAAAGCTCCTTCCCAATTATTTTCTTATACTGTACATAACTGATATTTTCTTAGATTGTATATGACTGATGTGAATGGCTTCTGAGATACTGAATAATTTATAAACAACATCTGAGCATTCTTCTAGCCTAATGGCATGGTTCCATTAAATAGTTTAAAAAATGGGAAAAGGGCAAATGAAATGATTTGGTGTTAAGATGAGAAGAAAAAAACCGGAAGAGCAGCAGCGCAGTGCCACCGTCCGCCTCCCTGAGCTTCCATCCTCAGTCTCAAGGTCAGAGTCTCAGCATCTTACGTGACTCCAGGATGGATGTAGCTGGCATTAGACATCGTGTCGATGGACCATCTTGGACCAGAACACAGCTGCCGGGCCTGACCTAAGTTCTGCTTGGCTTATTCTTAGAGGGAGGCAGTGAGGGACCAGAGAGGGGTCAATGAAAGAACTAGCTCCATACACGACAGCAGCACCAAACGGTCAGAACAAGGGCCAGACCTTTCCTAGTGTTTCTCTTCCATTTTCTTCACGGGCACTTCTCTAACTCTCGCTCACCAGCTTCCCCCTAAGGGCGGGGGAACTTATTACTCTCTGCTTGGCAACTCTCTTACTTAATCAGAGTGGAAATCAAAACAGTTCTCCAGCTGGCCCTTATCATCATATCATCACTCAGTTACCTCTGCTCCTACCTACTGTATGCTTCAAACAGCCTTAAACACATTAGGAGGCCTTTGGCTTTTCTCTCACATAAAGAGAAAAGCAAATATTTCTGGTGAATATCAATTTCTTAAAGTCACTGTTGACAGTTTGCTTTATTAAAATTAGTTTTTGGTGACGTCAATAGGAATTCTTTCCAATTACTTTGTATTCTGTTAGTACATAGGTATGCTGATATTATGTATGTTTCATCCATTATTTGTCATTTTTACTTTCTGCTTTGGAAATTTAATAGAAACCCAAATGGAATTTCCTGAGCTACTGAAAGAAAAGTGTCCCTCGTTATGAAGACACGCAAGGCTTGTCTGGTTGCTTACCGTTTTGGTTACTGCTCACAGCGCCGCCGTCTTCCTTCTCAGACTGGCTGTTGCTGCTATTTGAGGCGGTTGGGGGAGGGGACGGTGCTCGGCTGGAAGCAGCACTTTCACTTTCATCCAGAAGACGATCCATGTAATCCCTTAGCAGTAAGCAAAAAAACAGTAATTATTTTCTTATATTAAAAAGCTGAAAATTGAAATTAGCTGAGGTTAACGTGAGAAGGCTTTATGAGCAAACACATCCTGATATTCACTTACATTCATTCTAGGGTCTCATCTATCATACGAGGATCTGAACATTTAAATGAAAAGCTGCTTCTGGTTTCATGTTTATAGGAAAAATGCAAAAAGGCCTTTGAAACTGACAAACTTTGGTGACCTACAGGAAGTTTTAAAACTCTGTAAACTGTAGACAAGTGCTCACAGTGGCCCAACGAAGCCTGAGGGCTGTCTAAGGGCAGAGACGTGGTGATGTCCAGCAGGAGTGCAGAAGAATGTCTCAACAGACACAGGTACTCCCTGAAAGACAAATGGGATCCTAGAAAGAACTGATCCCCTAAAGCTTCTGGACACCTTCTGCATTACAGCTCTGCAGATCTGAGCCATAACAAGCTAAGTTCCTGGGCCTATCTGCTGGCTTGATCCTGTAAGCATCTCATGAAAGGTGAGTTTGTTTCTTCTCCAAGTCGCTCCTGAGTTACACATTTGTGAGAGGAGGCACTGGGTTGGAGCTACAAAATCTGTGCTGGAGACTTGTGTCCCTAAGGTTTAGTATCTGTACCTATAAAATGTAGATCAAACCATACCTGTCCTATCTATCACACATGGTTGCTGTATTATATATGTACATGAAAATGTTTTATAACTATAAAGTATGACTAAATTACCAGAATAAAAGTCAGCATATTTCAACCTATGGGCTGGCCACCTGGTTTTTATAAATAAAGTTTTACTGGAACCCAGTCACACACCTCCCTTACACAGTATCTATGACTGCTTTTGTGTGACAATCACAGAACTGAGTAGTTATGACAGAGACCTTAAGGCCTTGGCCTCTGAGCCTAAAATATTTACTCTCCACCTCTTTACAGAAGTGTGCCAATACCTGCACTAGCATGTTCTTCTCCAAGGGCAGGGATTTTAGTCTGTTCTGTTGATGCTTGCACCACCAGTACCCAAGTTGTGCACAGCACAGAATAGAAGTGTATTAAAAAATTTATTTCCTTCACAGTAAGTATAATAGAAATCTTAAGACTAATCTGTTAGAATTTTGTGAGCAGGGTAAACACGAAACAGTGGGTGCTCTTTGGAATCTCCTGAAAGTCTGCGTTAACAGTCTACAACATACTGTTAGTTGTAGCCATGATCTCAACCTATAGGGTCGTCACTGTCCCCTGGGTTATGGGGATATAACAAATATAGGGATGTGGTCCCTGACTTCAAGAAGCTTCCAATAACCTGAGGCGTAAGATACATATCACAGAAACATATATGATGATGAGCTAATCAACGTTCTAGGCCTTACTTCCTCATCTGTAAATGGAGGCAATTAAACGCAGTGGTCTTTAAGACCTCTTCAGCTTCATGCTATTCATAATTACAGAACAATTACATATGAATATGAAGCACCCAGAAACAGAATTAAGTATTGAACTGCTATAACTGGAAACAAACCAGAAGAGTTTATCCCTGCTTACAGAAAATCACAATTTCTCCTCATTTGGAAAATAATGTGGAGTGTACTCACTGCTTGTCACCGAAAATGCAACACAGGTAACAGAGGAGTTTTAGGGGTAAAAAAGTTATGGTTCTTTTAGTTAAAAGAGAAAAAAACTACAAAAAAACCCAGAGGGGACTTGACGCCTGCGGAACCCTGGTACTCCTGCTTACGGAAAAAAACACACCTGTTTACATGCCAGGGAACCACTGTTAACTTTAAAGCTTGAGGAAAAATGATTCAGATTATTTTCAACTGTGGCTACTCCACCTATGGAATATTTAACCTTACGAAGAATCGTGGTTACAGATAAAAGTTTTCAAAAGCCATGAAGAGATTCTTAGAGAAACTAGAAGATTTGCTGGCACATCTCCACCTAAGCTGCTGAGCTTGACTTCACAGAGGACCAGCTAAGCCAGCTCACAGCACTGCCCTTGGTGACGCTTCTGAAAGAGGAAACTGGACGAACCATGGTCTAACGCAGCCTGGCAATTCTTATGTTCTTAGTGCTGTGATGACAGATTGACTGTAGTTTGTGTGTGAACATAATTTCTGAAACGGGTGAAAAAAATGAAAGATGTTACTACTGCTTTTCCTTATAGAATAGCTTGAAAACTGTGACTATTTTAAGATACACCCTGCAGATTAGATAGCTGTATCTAGTACATCGTTATGCTTGAACATTACCAATGAAAAAAAATTAACTAGAAATTTAATAACATAAAACAAGTAGGTAAAATTTAGAATACTGCTATATATGAAATTTCACTCCAGAAATCACACATTTTGAATAATGGTGGATGGTGTACACAGTCTTTTGAAATGACACGATTTCCAGGGGTCAACCAAACCCATTTGTTTCCTTTTAGATAGTTTTGTTTTGGGGCTTTAAAGCATTCGATCCCCCAAGGAAGTGATCAGCAGAGACACCTACAAATAAATCTGACCAAGAAACAGTTCAGCCTCGGAGTTTGAAAAGCACAATCAAATATACATAAAAGCACATCTTTCAAAAGCAGTTACTTGGTCAGCTTTGAGAATATCTTTACTGGTGCACATTGATCAAATCAAGTCACAGCTTTGCAAACTGGAGTCTCACTCTGTCACCCAGGATGGAGTGCAGTGGCATGATGGCGGCTACCGCAGCCTCGACCACTGGCTCAGGTGATCCTTCCACCTCAGCCTTCCAAGCAGTTGGAATTACAGGCACACGCCACCAGGTCCAGCTAATTTTTTAATTTATTTTAGAGACAAGGTTTCGTCATGTTGCCTAGGCTAGTCTTAAATTTTTGGGCTCAGGCAATCCTCTTGCCTCGGCCTCCCAAAGTGCGGAGAATATAGGTGTAAGCCGCTATGCTTAGCCAATTTTTATTCTGTAAACATTAGGGAATAATTAAGGATAGTATTGTAAAGCTAATTAATTATACCACAACAATTTGTTATCATTTTAAAGCAATTCATGAGAGACAAACGTTCAAAACTCTTTGTACTTAAGTAACAAGTTACCAGTGGTAGTGATGGAATGCTTCATTCCAAAACTAGGCCGAATGAGGCTAAGAGATTTAAGAGCATGGGACTGAGATTAGGCATGTCAGTCATTTTGCGTAAGAGTGGGTATGACACAGATAACAAGCCATATCTGTGTCACTGGGAGTAAACTAGAGTTGCATTACGAATTCTTAAATATTATGTCTATTAGAGGAAAAGATTCAGGAAAACCAGGAGATGGGAAATCACTATGTACAAACTGTTTACTCTATAAAAAGTTTATGACAAGAAATGAGATGCAATTTGACCTGATTTATTACACCCTGTGCTTTTTTCCTTTTGTATCATCTATATCCAAATCTTGTTTTGGTTCCTGGGGTCTAAAGTAGATAGGACAATGAAAAATACTAAAAACCTTTCCTCTTTAAAAAGCATCTACTGGGCATATGGTCCTATAGTTTTAGAAAAGATATTCTCTCGTAGTCTCACTGCTTTCAAAGTGTCGTAAGATTATTTTATAAGACACTGAAAAGTCCAAATGCCTTATAAAAATATGTCAATACATGGTAAATTTAAACTAATGTATATTCTTCTATAAAAGCAAGATCATAAAAATCATCATCCTCAAGAAAAAATCTAGAAAAGCTTAGCAAATAAATATATAGCACAAAGTAAAAAATTAACTCACGTTACACCAGGATGAAGATTATATTTCTTTTTTCCAAATCGTGTTTGCTGAGCAAAAAAATCGTAACGTTCAGATTTTTTCCACATGTAGTAGAATGCTACACATTCACCAACTGACCTTGTTCGCACCTATAAGAAACAAGAAAAATAATACACTGGCAACGGATCTTCAGATATTTAGCATTGTTTTTTAAAAGGCTACCATTATCCTTATTTACTATAAAAATATACTCCACTGCTGAAAATGTCTCGAAGTGGCATTCAGGTTAAAATAAATATTACAAACCGTTCCCAAATACTTTTTACTCACAGAGTACCTAGAAAGTCTACCTTCAAATTCCCTCTCAAAAAAATTATCTCACTACTCCCAACAGTAACCCAGTCTCAGGTATTTCCTTTCTAGAAAGTCTGAGGATATGCCATCATGAGCTGATGCTCTGGTTGCCAAGTCACTCTCGTGGCTTACTGTGCTGAACGGTTCCCCTCCCATCACACTCAACGCCTTATGGGGTTAATAAACGATGCTGACAAAATCCCTTTTTGCTACTTAGCCTGGAGAGCTGGTAAGGCTGTTGTATATAAATAAAATCCTGAGAGTTCGAAAGGAAAACAAGTATTTTAGATGCAAGATGACACTACTTATTTGCTAAAATTTCTGCTCTTGAAGTGAGTATCTCATAGCACTGATGGCACCTAAAGGACAACTGCTGATGACAACCTTCCTCATCCAACATGCATTTTTCCTTCTTCCCCTGTTTACACTTTACAACGCTGACCCACGGTACTCCGAGACAATCAGGGCTTTTTCTAAAGAACCATCCTCTCAAGTTCTTTTCTTGCCTCCTACAGAATCTTATTTCTGGACAGAGTCACGCCAAGTCAGTTGTTCTTTACTGAAAGTAAAAAACGAAAAGACATTTTGTTGCATGCAAAGTTAAAAAGCGTTCAGCAAAGTCAGTTCTCATAACAGAACTTAGGATTAAGATCTGAACTTTAATTCTAGGTGTAAAAAAAAATTTTTTTTTTTAATGTTGTCACTGACCCATTCTTCCCCTTCTTAAAAAACTACTATTCTTAGCCGGGCTCGGTGGCTCAGCCTGTAATCCCACGCCTTTGGGAGGCTGAGGTGAGTGGATTGCCTGAGCCCGCAGGTTCGAGACCCGCCTGGGCAGCGAGACCTCATCTCTACAATAAATCAAAAAATCAGCCGGGCGTGACAGCACATGCCTGTAATTCTGGCTACTTGGAAGGCTGAGGCGGAAGGATCGCCGGAGCCCAGCAGGTCGAGGCTGCGGTGGCCTGAAGCAGCCACTGCACTCCAGTCTGGGCAACAGAGTGAGACTCCAACTCAAAACAAAAACAAAAACAAAAACTACTATTCTTATTTCACAATAGCAACTAGTATATTCTATATAGGTGGGTAACGTCTATCCTATAACATGAAAACATCACTACTTCAAATATTTATGAGAAATCGAGGTCATACCTGTAATATTTGTTAGGCTTTTTTGGCTTACAGTTTCAAGTCAACCTAATAAGTTCTTCTTCCATACAAAGAAAAAATCGTATTGGAGGCTACTGATGTTAGTTTAGTTACATCAGCTATCACTCCAGGGGTCATCCAGCACTGTTTGGATATGACTATGTGAATTCAAGTAGGAATGCCAGAAAACTCCTATCCAAAATATCATCCCTTTTAACCATGAAATGATGCATTTAAGAAAAAAAACCAGAAACATACGTGACCAGTTGCATAATGTATTTCTTTTCTTGAGTGTTGACTATATTTGAGGTTATCTGACGATCTGGACACAACGTTAGGGGAATACATTTTTGAAGCCAATTACATTGTCTTCTAAGCTATCCTAAATTCTAAACTCAAAATTTATCTTTTATTAGTTACATCCAATGCAACAAAATAATTGAGAACAAACTAGTTAATACACAACAAAATGAAGAAAATTTGGCTCACTGAAGTTGTAACTATTTTACTTATTAGACATAAACTAGAAGATGTTAAATACATGTTGGGAAGAAACCAACAGGACACTATCCAATCAAATCCACAAATACCAAAGAGAGAGAGGGAGTAAAAGACTATATGGAGCCCCGAACATAAGCCCAGATACTTCAACACCATCCTGGAAAAGCCTCCACACAACACTCGGATGCTATCTTTAAAAGGAAACATGTGAAGTCAAGATCCTTGTCTTTTGTATTTACTAAAAATAATATGATAATCATAAACCCAGGAATTAATTTCCTACATTCAAGCTGAGATTTTAATTCTACCTGTCCTAATCTGTTGTTAGTGTTTTTATTCTATATAATTATGTGGTTACTCTTAAAAATCCTACCTGATTGCTGCTGTAAGAATTAAACCCCCAAACATATCTGTAAGTAATTATAAAGTTATTTGGAATATAAACTGTATGACTGACATTATCAATATGGAATGATAAGTGATCATGTTAAATAAAAATGTAAAATTATGATAATTGTAATACTGTATAATAAAGATGACCTACTGAGATAGATGCTTCTGGAAAATTACGTTAAATCTTGATTAAAACCAAATACAATCTTAAGTATCTGATTTTAGACCACTCAGGACTTAAGTAAAGGTAATACATATTTTAATCATACATAATGCCATGTTTAAAGGTGCTTTAAAGTTAGAAAATTATTTTAAGGACCCTCCTTAAAACATCTTATCAGAGATGGTGGAAAACAGCTATAAATAATGGTACTGCACATACACATCCCACCTGGAAGTTAATTAACATATTTGTAAATAAGTACAATACTTAAAACACTTCCAATATAAGGCACCAAAAACAGTTACCTGGCAAATACGTTAGGCAGTCTAGGCATGCTTATTATAATTTGCTAAAAACCATACGATCACAAAACCTTTTGCACTAGAAAATACAGCAAATTAATATCCATGACCATTTAAGTTGTTTAACTAAGTTTCTTTCTGTAAAAAAGAGAACATACATCATTACTTACTTTATTAGCCTGAATCAAATGAAAATCCTTTCCATAGGCCTTCAGCCCTTGTTCAAAATTTCTACACTCTTCCTCTGTCCAAACAGATAATTCCTCTGACAAAATGAGGGAACAAACTGTTAAGCAATATTCCCCCAAATGTTGCGTATAAAAACCAAACTGCAAATAAAAATGTAACTTTCTGGTAAAAATGAGGAAGCATTTTACTCCTGAGCTCCATTACTAACTGTTGCAAGAGATAAAGTGATGAAAGTCCTGACTTTGTAAGATTTTGAATAATCTGATCCCTACCTCTCTGGCCTCAACTTGGGCCACTTTCTTCCTAATTCCTCATGATCCAATTATATCTGCTACCTTTCAGTTCTTAAATTTGCTATGTTCTTTCTTACTCCAGACTTCGTGTCCTGGGCATCTCCTTTGCTTGGCAATATTTCCTGCCTCCTAGCTCGCCTCCTTTCACTGAGATAATTCTCTTATACCTCAACATAAACATCACTTCGTTTTGGAAGTCTCCCCGGGAAGCTCCACCCTTTACCGTAACTAGGTTAAGTCCTACTGCAGTAGGCTTAAATAGCATCCTCTAATTCTTCCCCTTGGAAGAATCTGTCGCAACTAGTTTTCAGTCTCTCTACCGAGGCTCTACACACCTTGAGAGAAGGGACTTTGTTTATGGTTATTTCCTCAGAACTTAGAAGGTCCTCAAATTTTTGTCGAATGAATAAATATATCTGATTTATTACTTAATTATATATAAGCAGTACTCTTGGTGAAGGGGGCGGAAATCAGTTTAGAGTAAAAAACAAAAACCTGGGCCGGGCTCGGTGGCTCAGCCTGTAATCCCGCGCCTTTGGAGGCTGAGGTGAGTGGATTGCCTGAGTCCGTGGGTTCGAGACCCGCCTGGGAAGCAAGACCTTATCTCTACAATAAATCAAAAAATCAGCCTGGCGTGGTAGTGCATGCCTGTAATTCCGGCTACTTGGAAGGCTGAGGCGGAAGGATCGCCGGAGCCCAGCAGGTCGAGGCTGCAGTGGTCGGGAGCGGCCACTGCACTCCTGTCTGGGCAACAGAATGAGACTCCAACTCAAAAAAAAAAAAAAAAAAAGGAAAAACCTGGATTTTAGTTATGGCTTCACTGTTGAATTTTGTTTGCCTCAGTAAAGTTACTTTAGAGACCTCGGTCTCATCAGTTTTAAAGTAAAGGTAGTATCTGCCAGAGTACTTAATTCACAGGGCAATTATCAAGATCAAATAAAATATTTATTCATAAGTGTGTCTTGAAAGTATGAGGCAGTAGGTATTTTTACTTAAATGGTCTCACTTTTCCATAAAGAAGGAAGAGACAGCCTTAACCCCATTCCCCATAATGCCCTATACAATACTTGGTATTCTGTAAATATTCACCAAACTCAGGAAGTTCAGCATTACTAAGCTTAAGATATATCTAGGTAACCTGAAGAGCTTAATTTTAAAATGTTTGCCAAATAATGAAATAAGAAATATTCATGCTTACCTCTAGCTGCTTTTACATTAAATCTTAATCTTCTCAATGCTTCTTCTGTATCAAAATTGCACTTAACCAATTCATACAAAGCCTAGAAAAAGAAAAAGTTTCATCCAGTATTTGACTTGGACTATGAACAGTTCAATGCTACAATTTCTTAAGAGAGTGAAAGTCTTTCAAAATCTGAGTGTTTGTTTTTATCCTTTCTGGAGGGTAATTTTAGTGAGTGCAATATATAAAACACCAAGAAACAACAAACATAAATTCAATCCTGATAATTAACTACCTTTAAATATGTACAAAGGACGTATGTAAATACTCTGACGTGGTAGCAATAGTACCCCAAGAATTTAAAATCATAAGAAATTATTTTGTGTAAACCACAATCCCTTCTTTGTGGTTTTTGGAGATTCTTATTAAAATTATTTTAAACAAGTCAGAAAAGAAAAACAATGATTAAAAAGGTAAAAAACATAATGCTGTTTATTAGGTTCATGTTAGGCACTTGTCATTATCCCAAATACATATCCACAGATTCTCAAGGGATAGCTGAAGGAATTTTTAAAAGTCTAATAAAAAATATGAACAGACAAAATGAAACATCAAGGTTTTTGTTTTATTTGAGCTGAAGCTGTACCAATGAAATGAGTATAGTAACAACAGATATCTTATACCAATTATAACCTCATATTCTGTCAACAATGCTACAGAAATTTTGGTGACTGAATAACAGCACAACAGCATTTACTTATAAATGTGTTCACTTAATTTATTTTGGGAAAATTCCAGCAGCTGTTTCTTATTCACATACCTGTTCATTGTCTTTTATGTGAGATCCCTCAGGAATTGCTTCTACTCCTTTCTCATCACCTGTTCTTCTAGATGCATCCTTAAGAAATACAATCACTTTATCTTCTGGTAAGTACTCAGGGTCCCATAGGAGCTGATCATCATTTTCATATACTAAATTAGCAAAACATAAAGTTTAAAAAAATTGCCAAACACTGAGAGAGAGTGTGCTAAAACGTATCACTCAACAAATAACCCACACTCAGAGCCAAATGTTGAAAGCTAAGAGGCAAACTGAGGTTCCACTACTTGCTCGCCTCTTTCCTGGGTAGTCCTTACAGCCTATGTGAATTCAGCAATCTCAAGGAGAGGAGGCGTCACCTGATGCCCTGTGCAGGTGTAGGCCTACTCAATCCTGAGTTTACCAAGTTTCAAGCTTTCTTGGCTTGAATACCGCCTCCACTGCTTATTACCTGTATGACCTTGAGGAAATCCCTTTTCTGCTGTGTCATCTGTGAAATGAGAACAATAACTCTACCACAAAGAGTTGTGAGATTTAAAGCCCTTGATAACAGTTCTGGCCTATATTAAGGCTCAATGGATGTTAGCTGCAATTATTATTTTTTGAAAATGTGTCTAGAATGCTTTAAATGATTATAGTGTGTATAAATCGTTTTCATAAAAACTAAAGTCATGGCTTTAAAAAAAAAAGCATTTACATCTCATCATAATTTCCATTAGAAAAAGATTAAAGTCCAAATCTTACCAGAATTTAAAAAGTGAAGGAAAGGAAGACAAGACCACGAAAACAGATATCACAAGACAGGCAAAACACTGAGAAAGTGGCATCACAACAGCTCAAGGAACAAAGTGCTTCCAAGAATGGCTTCAAAGAATGGTTCAATACTGCTGAGTGACCGGGATGGAAACTGAGAAAGGTACTCTAGATTTTAAAAACAAGAGGTGAATGCTCTAGGAATCACTTCTGTGCAGAGATGAAAGCAAAGCTGGCTAGGGGTGGTGGATCGAGCCTATAATCCCAGCACTTCGGGAGGCTGAGAAGACTGCCTGAGTCTAGGGGTTCAAGACCAGCCTGGGCAACTTGGTGAGACCTCGTCTCTATGATAAATCAAAAAAAAGTAGCCAGGCGTGGTGGCACGCACCTGTAGTTCCAGCTACTTGGAAGGCTGAGGCCGAATGATCGCCTGAGCCCAGCAGGTCGAGGCTGCAGTGGCTGTGAGGGTGCCACTGCACTCCAGCCTGTGTGATGGAGTGAGACTCCAACTCAACAAGAGGAAAGAAAGCAGAAGGTGAACAGGAAAGAGTTGAAGAGTAAATGGAAAGCAAAGAAATAAAGCAGGAAACTCTTGAGAAGTTTGGTTATGAGGGTGGAGATGGTACAGCAAGTAGTAAGTTTTTATGTTATTTTTTGTTTCTTTTAAAGACAGGAGACATTTAAATGCCAACAGGAAAGAGCCCACTTGAGAAAGACTTTAACAGTCAAAGAGTAACTGACGATATCAGTTTTTTATGTTAAGAAATTAACAACTAATTACACATCTCTCATGTACCAGGCAATGTATTAAATGATGTCACATAAATTACCTTGTCCCTCACCCACACACTTTAAAACTTGCTTCTACCTTTCCATTTCCCACAAATACTTCTTTTATTTATTTATTTATTTGTTTGTTTGTTTGTTTTTGACATCCAGGCTGGAGTGCAGTGACATGATCATGGTTCACTGCACCTCAACCTCTTGGGCTCAAGTGATCCTCCTGCCTCAGCCTCCCAGGGTAGCTAAGACAACAGGCATGCAACAACCACACCTGGCTAATTTTTAAAGTTTTCTGAAGAGATGAGGTCTTGTTATGTTGCCTAGATGGTCTTGAACTTCTGGGCTCAAATACCACAGTTTTCCAGGTACTGTGATTATAGGCATGAACCACCACTGTGGCTGGCCCAGATACCTTTCTTTAAAATACAGCTCAGAGGACAATATCTAGACATTTTCCCTTAAAAAATATCATTCCTTTTCTAGTGAACTCCTGCTGGTACAATCCTAGTTAAGCTCTAAATTATAAACACTAACATGATAAAGTAAATCTGAGTATACTGCTATAGATTCTTTTCTCTGCTCAGTCTCTGTCCTCCAAAGGGAACAAACCACACAAAAGGCCACCCAAGGAAACCCTGCTTCAAGACAGGAAGGAGAGTTGGGCTCGGTGGCTCAGCCTGTAATCCCGCGCCTTTGGGAGGCTGAGGTGAGTGGATTGCCTGAGGCCGCGGGTTCGAGACCCGCCTGGGCAGGCGAGACCTCATCTCTACAATAAAATAAAAAAATTAGCCAGGCGTGGTAGCGTGCGCCTGTAATTCCGGCTACTTGGAAGGCTGAGGCGGAAGGATCACCGGAGCCCAGCAAGTTGAGGCTGCGGTGGCCGGGAGCGGCCATTGCACTCCAGTCTGGGCGACAGAGTGAGACTACAACTCAAAAAAAAAAAAAAAAAGAGAGGAAGGAAGGTGGGTGGACTCAAGTTCCAAGTGTCCTTCCAGTGAGACCCTCCACGTGGGCCTATGGAACAGTACAAACTACCTGAGAGGTATTTCTATAGTTGCTACCAATATGCTGGAAGTCCTGGGTAGCCACGGGGTACAGAGATGTCCTTACTTAAGCCGAGTAGACAACCATGACCGGATGGTACCAAATGACAAGTCAGACTCCCTGGAACTGTGGCTGGTTAGACAGGTCATTAGCCCTCATTATTTTATTAACCTCAGAATAATACAACAGTTCATTTTATGCAATTATAATATAACCTCAATAATGATTCTAAGGTAAGAACAATTAGCGTTTCCACAAAGAATAAGCCACTCTGCCTTCACTGGTTCCAGACAGATACCAATGATTTTCCAGTTAAGCTTATACTCTAGCTTCTAGCTGCAAGCTTGGCAAAAGTTGCTTTTTCTTTTTTTAAGGGTCTCACTACATTGCCCAGGCTGGAGTGCAGGCATGATCAGTAATGCCCTGGAGCCCCTGGGCTCAAGTGATCCTCCTGCCTCAGTCATCCCAGTAGCTGGCACTACAGGCACACACTACTGTGCCCAGTGGCAACAGCTGTTTTTAATTAAATGTCTATTATACTGAGAGCATCAGAAATTCAGAAGAACTCCATTATTACAATAAACCATATTAAAAAACAAAAGAGAAATAACATCTACATACACAATACAAAGGAAAAGGACCAAAAATGGAAATAGAAAAAATTACTTATTCGAATTAAGTGACAAGAACATGCCGGGTTCTGAAAGATTGCAATCACTGAAATGCAATGAAATCTTCTGAAACTACTTCATTCTAAATCAATTCCAACACTAAATATCAGAACTTTAAAAAAGCAATCACAAATACATCCACCTCAATATCACTGGTAGGTATAACTTGTACGTAATTTATAAAAAAGTAAAGGCAACCAGAAAGCAGTTCACGCATATGTTAACACTGGCTGGCTGATGCGCCTCTGGAGTGTCTTGTTAAAGCATAAATCTGGATCAGCAGGCAGAGAGAGAACCTAGAACCTACATTTCTCACTAACTCACAGGATAACATGACAGTGCTAGTCTACGGACCAAACTGAGTAGAAAAACACTGACAGATCTCATTCTAGCTCTCTTATGATGCAGATTACAACTTTAAAAATCAAAAGCAATAAAAAGTTATGCCTGTCAAATAAACAAAATGAGCTATCAAAATACTTTGATAAAGTCCACTGTAGTTGAGGGGAAGGAGACAGCGTTTAAGAAGTGGGAGAAAGTTATTAGGTATTCTGACTAGAGAAAAAAAAAAACGATGTAGAAAGCTGAGAGACCACCACCACAAAACAATAAAGAAAATTCTGCAAGTTGAGAAATCGTCAATGAAAAAAATGTCTGGTTTTATTTTTCAGCTGGAGCCTTACTCCGCTGCCCAGGCTGGAGTGCAGTGGCACCTCATAGCCAGCCCAGCGTCGTCGATCCGCTGGGCTCTGACGATCCTTCCACCTCAGCCTTCCAAGTAGTCAAAACCATAGGTGCATGCTACCACACCCAGCTAAGTTTTTGATTTATTGTAGAGATGACATCTCACCAAGTTGCCTGGGCTGATCTCAAACCCCTGGATTCAGGCAATCCTCTCACCCTGGCCTCCCAAAGGGTTGGGATTACAGGCTTGAGTCACTGCGCCAGGCCGAATAAACGTCTATTAACTGCCAGTTTCACTTTTTAAAAAAAGTGTTATTCCATTTGTCGAAGTAAAAATTCTATCAGCACTAAGATATAATAATGGGGTTTGAAACAGATATCATTATATTCCTAAAAGGTCACTGTGATTAATGACATGGCCTTTTAAGTTGAGTTTTTTCCTATTCACGTATTAAACAAACTGCCTGTTTCAACAATACTATTACCAACTAAGGGTACTACATTTGTTCATTTTTTTCAGTAAGTTTCTTAACAACTAAAAATAATTTGTCAAATGTTCATTAGAAACAATTTGCATGGACCTTAACTATTGACTGCTTAATGAGTCCTACCCATCTAGAATTTTTGTCATGTGAGTATGAAAACGTGCCTGGGAATGCGGTTACTTGCTTCTCCTTTCCCTTGACCTTTTTTCTCCCCTAGCTAGCCCATCTAATTATTAGTTTATCTAATCCAAGGTTCTCAATCTTGGCATTACTGCCATCTTTGGCCAGATAATTCTGAGTGGTGGGGGCTGTCCTATGCACTGTAGGTTTATACCATTCTGTACCTGGTTTTATCACAATACCACAGTGCTCACTCTGTTTAGTAAATGGGAAAAACATTAACATACAAATGTAACTCCGAAGTAGAATGTTTTGCATCTGCCCAGCACTGCTGTGGAAATTAAACCCTTTTTCTCACATGGTCTGAGTGGGAATAACAGTACCTCTGCAGATCGAGAAATAGGTAAATGAGCCAGGGCAAGCCAGAGTACTATTCGTCTCTGGTCACAGTGACGACTGCTGGCTGAATCAACAGGAGTTTTCTCTAGGACTTTTGCTAGAGCTCTGCAGGATGAGGAAATTCTCATTTTTGCTGGTTCTCTAGCCAAAAGGACAGTGTAACGTGTAAGCCAAGAGCTCCTAGTGGCCATCTTAGCTTGTGTGACAATAAAGGAGAGAAGGGAGGAACACTTGATATCCTCTTAAAAATATGTGAAGCCAGACCGCACAGATTTCCAGTAAGCAATCCAGTATTCTACTTAAACTAACTGAATTAAGTTTTGTCATCTGCAGGCAGAAGAGCATCAACTGATGCTTCTGAAAATCTCATTAATAATAGCTAAATATAATGGATGGCATCAATCACCTATTGAATATTAATGTCACTTACTGAGAACTTACTATGTGCCAGGCACTATGCTAAATGTTATACATACAAATATCTTCTATACATGTAATCTTAACAACAGCTCTGAAAATAAATGCTAGTATTGTTATTTGACATACAGAAAGAAAAAGTAATGTACCCGAGGGTCGAATGCCTGGGTAACGATTCAAGATAAATGATTCCGTATCAGTTCAGTTACCACCATTCTGCTCCCACTCACCTATTAACTCAGGCACCAAATGTTTACTAAGTGTCGATGTGACAAGGAGCAAACTAGTTAATATTAAGGATACAAAAATCAGTAAACATATGTAAGTGGTTAAAATACACCGTGTTAAGCATAAATGACAATTTGCAAATTGGAGAAAATGTTAATAAGCAAGTAGCTAAGAGCACTGTGTAACCAAAATAGATACAGGTTCAAAAGAGCATGCCTGGAATGTTACTGCAACTAACAAATATTGTTTATTTAGTTGTCTGAATTAGAAGTGATAACCGAAGAGGAATATATAATCTGCATGAAGCCTAGCAAAAAAGCAATCGGATGATAGAGAGAAAAAAACTGTCAATATACGTCCAGGATACTCAGTTAAGACAGTTTTCTAATATCAATGAAAATGAGAATGTTGATATATCTGTTAAGTAAGCTCTGCAATAACAGTATCTGGATATCTTAGTTTAGTGGCATTTTCATTAAAAAGTCTGTGCTTATCAAACTGATGGAAAATATCCTGTGGAATTTTTTCCATAAGAATGCACTAGTCAGGCACGGTGGCTTACACCTGTATTCCAGCTCCTTGGAAGGCTGAGGCAGAAGGATTGTTAAGGCTGCAGTGGCCATAAGCATGCCACTGCACTTTAGCCTGGGCGACAGAGTGAGACTCTGACTCAAAAAAGAAAAAAAGAATGCGCTTATCAGCACTATCCTTTGACAAGTTTTATTTCCAACAGTATGGTTTACACAAAAGTTTCACAAGCTTGGCATATGCACACATGGTATCCTAAGTGGAGAAAAATTCTGTGTATCTTGACCAAAGTCTGAACTTCCAGGACTGAAGGTCATGTATCACAACTATTTCCCCCAAAGCAATGTTACCCTGCTAAGTCTAGTCGGATCCTCTTTACATAATCTATCAAGCTTAATTTCTCAAAATGAGAAAGCTGCACTTTTTCCTGAAAAAAGGTCCGTATGTATAATTGTTTTTTAAAATCATGTTAAAATTGAAAACATCAAGCCAGAATTTAAAACATCAAAAAAATCCAAGATTTTGATCATTACTCATTGTTGATATTTGACAATACAAACATTAAAATAAAAAAATAAAATATTAAGAGAAAATTAAAACTATCATTAGCTGTAATATAAAAACTTCAAAGATGTTTCCTATCCTTCTACTAAATATAATATTTTCAAAGACAGGCTTACTATCTTTCATAGTCAACACTTAAAAGAAATTTAATGAAAAGACGCAAATGTCTTTCATTTCTTCATTTATTTTCAGAAAGAAAGCAGTCGATGGTGAACATGTACTAACCATTATGTAACATATAAGCATGCAATTTAAATTTCAATTACAAAAATAAATATAAAAGCCAGAGAATCACTTATTCTTGCACACAATTACAATGTGTTCCCAGAACATATGCACAGAATTTCAATATATAAAAAGGTCACTCTATATTGATATCTTCAATGTTCTCATATATTACAGGAATTACCTTGAAAAGTAAATGCAAACTGTTAAACACTTAAATTACATATTAAAACATTTTGCTGGCCAGGCATGGTGGTGCACGCATATAATCCCAGGACTTTGTGAGGCAGAGGAAAGAGGACTGCCTGAGTCCATGGGTTCAAGGAGCCTGGGCAACATGGCGAGACCTCGTCTCTACAATAAATCAAAAAATTAGCCAGGTGTGGTAGCACATGCCTGTGGTTCCAGCTACTTGGAAGTCTGAGGCAGAAGGATCGCCTGAGACCAGCAGGTCTCAAGGCTGCAGTGGTTGTGAGTGTGCCACTGCACTCCAGCCTGGACGACAGTAAGACTCCAACTCAAAAAACAAAAAAAACACAACAACCAAAAAACCCATTTTGCTGTCACAAAAATGTACTGGCCTGTGATGTGGTTCCCTTGACTACTCTGATATGCTGTGCCTGGAGAGCAGGTGCATACTTAGAATACAAAGTAAGTTTTTGTAGAGAATACTAAACCACACATAAGCAACAGAAGACTTCTATAACTCCAAAGAGTTCTGCATATGTAAAGTTAAAATGTAGAGAAGAAAGCTAAAATAAAAGAAATGAAGAAAGATTCCTAGCTTTGAGTGATGTCACATTGCACATGAACTCATTAAAAAACACACAGGCACATCATTCTAATCTGAGACTCTAAAAAAACTTCAACTATTTTATGTTATTGGAAGTATGACTTACCTTAGAGACTTTTAATAAAGCAATGGAAAAAAACATGTAAAATTTAAGTATTCAAGTTGTTTGCCCGAATTATTTTAAAAACACAAATATAAAAGTACTTCAATTTAATAATACTAAAAGCCTCAGAAGCAAATAAGCTTTTTTTAAAATATCAGTTGTTTACTTTCAAGTTTGTTTTTAAAGCTTTTACTGGTATAAAATAATCTGCTTTTAAAAACTAAATTATAAAGCCTAGAAAAAAGGGTAAACCTCAGAGTATTTAAAATATGGAGGGGAAAGATACAGTTGGACATTTTAAGTCACCTAAAAAAAAAAAAAAAAAGCAAGCATGTTTTCATTTTGTTGGCAAGACTTCTAAGAACAAAACCTGAAAAATACTAAACATATTTCTTCTTACAGAAATAGTGCAAAGTTTTCTTTCATAAACCAATGGAATCCCCAAGTAGGCTGTCATGTTATCACATTTTATGTAAAATTAAAAAGTTTATCAATTCGAAAGCATAAATTCAGTTATGTAACTTTACTAATAACCCACCTTTTTCGTTTTCTTTGTATCTACAAATGCCAACTGGAATCTCTGCTTGAAACATAGAGCCCACCATAATCTCCTATTTAAAAAAATAACAAAAAACATCAGTAAGATCTAGGAGAACAGATGTTATATCCTTTTTCTAGCCTTACAATCTTCTCAGCAAATTGGTTCTGTTTTTGTTTTTGTTTTTGTCATGAAATACAGATACAACCAATTAACTAGCTCAGAACCAATTAACTAGCTCAGGAGTATTGAGAGAATGCATGAGTTAGTAACAGACAAGAGCCCGGATATGATTAGATAAAATATCAGTAATAATGGGGTGAAATGCAGTGTAGACAATACTACTTCAAAGCACAGAGAAAGAGACATAAAAGTGAATTTTGATAATTCAACTAATAAGATAACTGCAAAACAACGAAAAACCAGAAAGGCAAATTCAGATATTTTAGGAGCATCTACCCTGAGACAGTGGTCTTAAAATATGGTCCCCTGTATCAGCAGCATTAGTGTCACCTGGGAAGCTGTTAAAAATGCAAACGCTCAGGTCCCACTCCAGCCCGAATGAATCAGAACCTCTAGGGACAGGACTCAGTGATTAGCATTTTAACAAACTCTCTAGGTGATTCTGTCATACACTCAAATCTGAGAAGCAGAGTTTTGAGGTAAGAGAAATAACAAAACAGGTTTGTATAAAGGTCGTGTGAGCCACACGGATGAAACTCCAGTTAATGCCTGACTTACTAAACAACACATCTTGAAAAGTAACCTCCCCTGCCTCAGACATAATTAAATCTTAGTGTAGGAAGTCTGATAATCACATCTGCAGAGTCAGATCGCAGATTAGGGGAAACTGTTCGGAAAGGCAACTGGAGGCTGGGCATGGTGACTCACACCCATCATCCCAGCACTGTGGGATCCGAGGAGGGAGGATTGCTTGCGGCCGGGAGTTCAAAACCAACCCAGGCAACACAATGAAGCCTCTTCTCTACAAAAAACACCAAAATAGCTGAGTGTGGTGACGCATGCCTCAGTTCCAGTTACTTGGAAGGTTGAGACGGAAAGATTGCCCGAGTCAAAAGGCCAAGGCTGTGGTGAGCTGTGATCGTGCCACACCACTCCAGCCTGGATGACAGAGTAAGATTCTGACTCTGAAAGAAAAAAAAAAGAAAGGCGATTAGAAATCACCGCTGATGAGAGTTCACAATGCTCGGGAACCAACATCACATGGGCCATCTTTTGTCTGGTGGCTAAACATTAAGAACAAATTCACAAGAATTTCCAAAATGAAGACTTGGTCACGAAAGGTACAAAATAATGGTCCAGGAGGTTTAGATGACTCTTAGAATTTGAAAAGCTCCCCTCTCCTGCTGCTTTTGTCCCTGACATTAGAATCTCATTTTATCCAGTATAATTCCAAAGACAAGCTCTATGTAATAAAGTTATTGCTATCCCTGTATAGAAAAGTCAGTCTTTATCATGACCAGTTTTCTAAAAAGAATATAGTACTCAACACATTTTCTCCACTCACACACAGGAATTCTCTTCACAACTACTATCACACCTTGTGCCTCTTCCATCTTTACTCACCAAGTCTACCAACCCTGGTTGGGGTGCTTCTAAAAGTACCAAAGCCTGATCCTGCTCAGGCCAATTAAGTCAGAATCTATGGACAAAGGCTCTGGTAGTAAGTACTTAAGAGTTCCCCAAGTGAAGTCTACCATGAAGCCAGAGCTGAGAACGTCTGGAAGAGTATAGAGACAGGCACTTCCCTTTTCCTATGGAGTTCAGAACACTTCTTTTCACCTGCTACTTTGTTCTGTAGCATAAAAAAAGGGAAGGGAAATAGCATTTACGATCATTATGTACCAGGTATCATATATGTAGTTTTCATTTAACCTTCACCAAGACCCATAAGGCTGTCATTGTTATTTCCAAATCATATGCAAGATGAAGCTAAAACAAAATTAATTTTCTCAGGAACACACAATTAGTAGTACATCCTAGAGTTATAGCAACTTAGACTTGACTTCAAAGCTGTTTCCACAACCCTAGTTTCTCTTTTTTATTTTGAGTTGGGGTTTCACTGCCACCCAGGCTGGAGGACAGTGGGACAATCACAGCTCACCCCAGTCTTGACTCCTTCTGTCCAGCCTCCCAAGAAGCTGAGACTACAGGTATGCAACTACCACATCTGGCTGTTTTTTTATTTTTGTAGAGACAAGGTGTCCTTATGATGTATAGGCTGGTCTCGAACTCCTGGCCTCAAGCAATTCTCTCATCTTGTCCTCCAAAGTTACAGGTGTGAGCCACCACAGCCAGTTTCCCTGACCCTAGTTTCTATAATAAACCAATTTCATCATGTAAAAGCCTTAAAAGAATGAATCTCTAAAATCTCAAAAATTATTTACTACAACAAAATCATACTGAAAAAATACAATCAGAATTTACTGTGGCGTACACTTCATTAAATAATTTTTTTTCTGAGGAAGGTTGGGCTATTCCCTCCAGCAATTAAAGTTTCCCCTCTCCCATGTTCTCCCTCATCATCTGAGCTTTTAGTTCCTTCATTAAGAAAATAAAAATACTGACTGCTTCATCAAATACTCTACTGGAGACTCCAGACACAAAAACAATTACTACATGTGGAATAAAGACATATATAAGCTTGCATGTTGGTGGAAATTAGCAATTAAGAGGATTCCCACGCACTCTAACTTTTTGCATCTTAATTTCTACACGGTGTAGGAATCAGATGAAAACTGGATTGAAAAGCACTTGCCTGAATAGGTCACACAAACAGTAAATAACTTTCGTGAGCCTCGTTTTCTGTCTTCAGTCCTACTGCTCACACTAATTCACAAACACTGCAGACTAGGCTAATCGTCCCTTGTCATTCTAACTCACAATGATGTCTCTCCTAACTCCTACAGCTTTTTGTGGATATCATTCAATTTAACATTTACTTATGTTATACTTGGATAACTTCTTTCAAGGACTGTCCCTCCAACTTGCAACAAAAACATAAGCTTCTTGGGAAAAGGGACTCCTGCCTCTTACTAGTTACGTATACAACAGGCATTCGATCACTACCAAATGTGGAAAATGATGCCTCTCCAACTCTTTGGCTCTAGTCACTAATTATTAATAATGACCTAGACACTCTACTGTTGCTAGAGAACAGAATGCATGTCTATGAGAAATATTCCTTTGGAAGCCCACAAAGAGATCAACTCTGGCTGAAGTCTACATCCTTAACCTGCCCACACAAAGTTCATCTGAGTATTTCACCTTTCCTAAATGAAACTCTAAATATGAGATGCTCCCTTATTTTAGTTAGCAAGAGGGTCAGTTCTTTTTTAAGTTTGTGCCAGGCATCCTAAACCAGACAACTTTCAACCAACAGCAACAACAAAAGTCAGTCATGAAGAAAGTTCAAAGTATTAACCAACTAAGTAATTAAATAATCTTGACTTTACAAGTACAAAACAACCTACTCAATTTGATATCTGTACTATTCTGCTTCCAACATATGACCGCTCAGGCACTAAATTTAAGTAGGAAGAAGAACAGCAAAAAAACTTAATGGGATTTTGTTTTAAGAGGACAGAGCAGAGGATCCACCTCTAAACAAGAGTAACATCGTTTCTCCTTTATAAATAATTTGTTTTAACCAATTAACAAACATTTTTTCTTTTTAAGAGATGGGGTCTCAAAAGAGATGGGCTAGCCTCAAACTCCTGGACTCATTAAGTGATCTTCCTGCCTCAGACTCCCAAGTATCTGGTAAGACAGGGGTGCACCAATGCACCTGGCTAATTCCAATAACATTTTCATTTCCTAAGAGGTCAATTCCTTTCCAACAACTTAAAACTTAAACTAAAATTCTTTAATTTAACTGTATGATTAATTATCTAATGCTATATAACTTTATAATTAAAAGCTAATGTTAATATAGTATCTTTAGATTCATTTTAGAAATTAACTTATTTCATTCTATATAGTTCTAGGAAAGCCAAATCTGTATCTTTACACAATATACTTATTAGTTATATACATCAACATTAAATTCAATCATTCTGAAAGTTCTCCCTTTATAAAGTAATATACAACAGAAAACCTGCAAACTAAACTATTAAACAAAATCTACTGAATAAATACCAAACCCTCCACAATTACTTTCCACTTAAAAAATGCATATAAAATTTTTACATGGTAACAAAAGTCTATTTCACCACTAGTTGGGACTAGATCAGAAATTTGGTTTCTAATCTTGGAATACTATCTCCACAAAATCCAATTCTTTTCATACCACCACCTTATTTTATAAAAAGACAAATGTATCTCTCAGATGTATTCAGGGGAATGTGAACATTTACCAGACACTTAAATGTCACAAAAGAACTTTTATCAACTTTATCAATATATATAATTAGCAAAAGCATAATTACACTTAGCCTTTTTTGTATTAATTTATGTAAGTTTTGGGAAAATATCATTCTAACTACCTTTTTCCAGTCTTCTGATGGAATATAATCTTCATCTTCTTCAGATTCTTCTTCTATTTCACTGTCTAGAATAAATAAGACATCAATACTATAAAACGATTGCTTATCCTGCCCACATCTATATATGCGTATATTATTTTTATATCCATTATCATGTATTTGGATACCCAAAGGTATCTCTCATGAGTCATGCCAAGACACTTCTAATGAAATAATCAGTATCTTCACACTAAAAACCAAAAAAACATCAAAAAGCCATAAACCTTCTAGGCTACTGTATTCTCATAAAAAGGTTTCTTTGAAAAAACATACCTGATTTAGAGTTAAGATAATCTGCTTCTAACCCTCATCCTGCCTACAACAGCCTGGTGACAGAATACAATGTATGATCACAATTTTTTTACTTATAAAATGAGGATTTAGACAAAACAGTGATTTCTGCCCAATGCTCCTTGGAACAGTGGGACTTCGACAGCTCTACCGTAGGAGGAGCATGTGGAGGAAAGGTGTGTGTGAAGAATCCCACTCTCCCCAACCTCCATTTTATTCAAAGGAAAGAAGATGTCTGTTGACACCTGGAAACAAGAATGTATTTACATAGAGGGGTAGGACATCTGAAACTATCAGACTGCTAGCATTTTGCAAATCCATAATGGCATATGACATTCAAAAGGACATCACATGTCGAAATAGTTCTTCTGGAGGCTGAGGTGGCAGAATGGCTTGAGGCCAGGAGTTCCAGACCAGCCTGGGCAACACAGTGAGATCCCCATCTCTACAAAAAATAATTTTTAAAAAACTAGCTGGGTGTGGTGGGGCATGCCAGGAGTCTTAGCTACTTGGTAGGCTGAGATGGGAGGACTGCTTAAGCCCAAAAGGTGGAGGCTGCAGTAAGCGACAATCATACCACTGCCCCCCAGCCTGAACAACAGAATAAGACCCTGTCTCAAAACAAAAAAAAAAAAAAGGAAATTAATTCTTCCTATGAAAAAGCTAAGATAGGTGGTACATGTACAACTGAAATACCAAATTATAAGTAGAAAATAAATATAACTTCAAGAGGCAAAGCAGTCACTTAGCATCCCACTTTTAAGCAAACTTTGACAATGGACCTCCTCTTTGTTTAACTAATGAAATGTCACCCCAGCCTGAGCAACAAAGGGAGACCTCATTTCTACAAAAAAACAAAATCAAAAGCATTGCCAGGTGTGGTGGTGCGTGCTTATAGTTTCAGCTACTTTGCAGGCTGAGGTAGAAGGACTGCCTGAGCCCAGGAGGTCGAGGCTGTGGTGAGCCATGATTGAGCCACGATTGTGCATTCTAGGCAGGGTGACAGAGTGAGAGCCACCCTGACTCAAAAGAGAAGAAAAAAAAAGAAACGCTACATTTTCTCCAATCTTAAAGTTACCACATTTATTTCAGTAACTAATCTCTCTTTATATGAATACACTTTTCACTTGAACCAGATCATTGATTAAAACTCACATTATTTGGGGAAATATACAAAATTATTAGCAGTACTATACCCAATTCTAAACTAATGTGCAACAAATCATTAATACAAAGCAGTAGCCATGTCTAATCTGTTATTACCTTACTCATATTTCATGAGTGGCTATTTTTCTTCATGTGTTTTTCTTCCTGTTAAAGTATAGGAATTCAGGTTGGGCATGGTGGCTCACACCTGTAATCCCAAACTTTGGGAGGATTGCTTGAGTCTAGGAGTTCGAGATCAGCCTAGGCAATATAGCAAAACCTTGTCTCTACAAACAAACAAACAAAAAAATTAGCCAGGGACAGTGCCAGTTACTCAGGAGGCTAAAGCAGAAGGAGAGCCTTGAGCCCAAGATATCTAGGCTACAGAGAGCCATGACTGTGCCACTACACTCCAATGTGGGCAACAAAGTGAAACCGTGACTCAAAAAAATAGAATTAAATTAAAATAAAAGGCTGGTCGTGGTGGCTCAAGCCTGAAATCCCAGCACTTTGGGAGGCAGAGGTGAGAGGATTGCCTGAGCCTAGGGGTTTGAGACCAGCATAGGCAACTTGGTGAGACCTCATCTCTACATTAAAAAAAAAAAAAAAAAACTAGCCAGGCATGGTGGCATGTGCCCTGTGGTACCAGCTACTTGGAAGGCTGAGGTGGAAGGCTTGCCTGAGCCCAGCAGGTCGAGGCTGTGGGGGCCGTGAGCATGCCACTGCACTCCAGCCTGGGTGACAGAGTGGGACTCCAAGTCAAAAATAAATAAATAAAGTGTAAAAATTTAGACCACAGATTTAAACTAATAACACTGATGACTGACTTGTTCTTTCAAAAAGCTGTCTTCTAGAGTAATGATTCATGCTGAGAATGAAACAGGGTAGAGCATAAATGTTGCCTCGACTACTGATCACAGGCCATCCCTGACTAGATTAGATTACAGCTGTAAAAACAACTAGAGAAGTTCCTTCTATATATGATGTCTTCCTACCTCAAGAGTCAACCACTTCTTTTTGGAGTTGCCGATTAGAAAAAGCAATGCTTGTGAATATACCTATAAAAGGCTAAGAGGAAAAGAAACCGGAAAATGGAAACTAAGGGAAAGAGTGTGAGAAATAAAAAGATGACCACAACAAATACAATTAAAACCAGGTCAAGAAAAATGTACAAAACATCCAAAGTAAAGAAGCCATGACACGAACATCTGAAGTCAAGCAGTACATGACAATTACCACTGACAACAGGGCCCCTCCACCGCTCAACTAATAACCTATAGCAAAATCTATTTACTACTAAAAGAGACGTCGGAGTAAATGAACTTAAAAAGACCAGTGGGAGCCGGGCTCGGTGGCTCAGCCTGTAATAACGCGCTTTGGGAGGCTGAGATGAGTGGATTGCCTGAACCCGCGGGTTCGAGACCCACCTGGGCAACTTGGCAAGATCTCATCTCTACAATAAATCAAAAATTAGCCAGGCGTGGTAGTGTGCGCCTGCAGTTCCAGCTACTTGGAAGGCTGAGGCAGAAGGAACGCCAGAGCCCAGTAGGTTGAGGCTGCAGTGGCCAGGAGTGGCCATTGCACTCCAGTCTGGGCGACAGTGAGACTCTAACTCAAAAAAAAAAGACCAGTGGGGAAAACATGAGCGTTTTAGTAATATATAAAACAGTAAAAATTGTATCCAAACCATAGCAACCAATTAACACTTACTTGTATCAAAGTATTTACACCGACGTGGACGAATTATTTCCTGGGCATCTTGAGAAGCAACAGATTGTGATGGATCATCATTGGAAGACTGAGTTTCATCCTCCTGACCTGAAGAATCCTTTATGTTCTCTTCCTATAGAATAATAAATTTCTTTGAAATATAAAGAAAACTGTTGCAGATGAAAGGCCATAGTGTTCAAATTTTGTTCAAAATATAACTGGAAGAGTAAAACGAATACCCTAAATGTAACATGTTGTTTGGGGTTAGCTCCTGGAACAGGAGAAAGTACATTAGTGAAAAACCCAGTGAAATCTGACTACCGGTAGCTAGCGGTATTATACTAGTGTTGACTTAGTTTTGATAAATAGATCACTACATAAGAGGTTAACCTGAGGTGAAGAACATGTAGAAAATTTCTATTATCTTTAAACCTCTTCTATAAATCTAAAGTTATTTCAAAATAAAATAAAAATAAATACAGAACTGCCAATTCGTCTTTATTATTTAAAAACAATAGCATTTTTTTAAGAAGTTGGTAAAAATTTAGAATAATCACTGGAGAAAAAGAAGTCTGGAATGACACAGACCAAACTGCTACCTTTTCAGGAGTAGATTATAGCAGATTTCCAATTTTCATATTCAATCTTTCTATAATATCTTAGTTTTTTAACATTTAAACATACTGCTTTTTTAAAATTAAAGAGTTCCTAGAGAACGCATCCTGTGTCTAAAAAATAAAAATAAATAAAACTCAAAGAGTAACGATCATAAAAACAAGTAACCAAAATTAATGCATTAAGAAATTTTAACTTCAACAAGAATAGAGACTACAATCTTGAACATAAATGCATATAGACCTACTTTATTTTCCCCACTGCAGCCACTGTTGTCATCATTATCAGCATCTTCGTCATCTTCCCCTTCTTCTTCCTCTTCTTCCTCTTCCTCATCCTCTTCAGGTAACTGAACAGTACTGTCATAACCATAAAGGCTGAGAAGTTCATGAATTGGCATGTCGCCTTCCTAAATAAACCAAAATAAAAGTCAATTTCTGAATCAGTGACATTTCAGATTCCTAAGCTATAATTCATAAATCTACAGAGTATCCATTCTATACAGCAGAGTACTCTAAGAACTGTATGAAGAATTCTCAAACCATAAAAAGAAAAACTAAAATGTTTCTGAAACCCGGAATATTTCAATCTTTTAAATATTTCTATAAAACTAACCAATTATACTTGTTAACAATAAAATCTTTAAGTATAATTAAAAAGTGACATTCAGTCAGGTACAATGGCTCACACCTGTAATCTCAGCATTTGGGAGGCCAAGGTGGGAGAACCACTTGAGCCCAGGAGTTTAAGACCAGCCTGGGCTATATAGTGAAACCCTATCTCTACAAAAAATTAAAAAATTAGCCAGGCATGGTGGCACATGCCTGTAGTCCCAGCTACTCGGGAGGTGAAGGAAGACTGCCTAAGCCCAGGAGGTCAAGGTTGTGATAAGCCAGGATCATGCCACTGCACTCCAGTTAGGGTCTGAACTCAAAAAAGAAAAAAAAAAGTGACACTGGTTTAAAAATTGACTATTCTTTTTTCAATAAATTCAGGATATACACACTGACAGTCAGTTAACATTATACATGGATGCTCATTAATAAAAGTACCATACTTAATGTGGGGGTGGAAAGATAGAATAATTAAAAAACAGGCCGGGTATGGTGGCTCACGCCTGTAATTCCAGCACTTTGGGAGGCTGAGGTGAGAGGACTGCTTGAGCCCATGAGTTCAAGACCAGCCTGGGCAACATAGCAAGACCCGTCTCTACAAAAAAAATTAATAATCAGTTGGGCATGGTGGTACATGCCTATAGTCCCAGCTACTCAGAAGGCTGAGGTGGAACACCTGAGCGCAAGAGTTTGAGGCTGCAGTGAGCTGTGGTCATGTCACTGCACTCCAGCCTGGTCAACAGAGTGACTTGACTCAAAAAAATAATAGTAATAATTAGAAAGCAGACGTAAACTAAGTTAGCAAATCCAGACAGGGAGATGAAATTCACAGCCCAGCTCAAACACACTGCAAGAAAAACAGTGACATTATATAGGAACAATACTGGATGATATCAGTCATATATTCTTTTCTACAGTAATCGCCATTCACACATAAAACCATCTCATCAATCTTTATCATCTATTATACATAACTGTTATATTATCTCTACTCCACAGATGGGGAAACAAAGGCTGACAGATTAGGCAAATTCTTCAAAAATTACACTAGTTATAAGTAACAGAGCCAGATTTAAACACTCCAACTCCAAAAGCCCATACTCTTGTCAGTACATCAGGGATGTCTCAGCCAGGACTCTCCCACAATCCCCCACAAAAAACACACTCTATGGATGAAATGAAGATGAAGAATAGCCACATGCAGTGAAATGGAACAGCTTTCTATAACAGGTACTCACTCTAATCAGTAATCAAGTAAAGGATCAGAGAAACACAACAGAATTCTAACTATAAAAGGAAAACTGAACCCAAGGCACCTGGACATATTATGCACACACGCACCCATATACCACACCACACACATGCTCTGAAGCAAAACAGGAAACAGTTTAGAAGTTAAAAAAAAAAAGGGTAATAATGAAATAAGACATGTTTTACATTTTTGATTCATGGACAGAAATAAGTCTAGCCCATGTTAAACACATTGCTACAGTGCAGATGGGTAAATCAAACTGGATAATACATGATGGTACTAACACTTAGATCATACAATTAGCCCCCATCACTTCAAATCCATGCACAAGAAGCAATCTAATGTTAATAATCGGAAAAGGTTTCTTTCTTTTTTTTGAGTCAGAGTCACTCTGCCACCTAGGCTGGAGTGCGGGGCACATTTACAGCTGCTGCAGTCTCAACCTCCTGGGCTCAGGCAACCCTTCCACCTCAGCTTTCCAAGTAGCTAGAACCTATAAGCACGTGCTACCATGCCTGGTTAACTGTTTTACTTACTGCAGAGACAAGGTCTCGCCAAGTTGCCCAGGCTGGTAATCCCCTGGGCTCAGGTAATCCTCTGCCTCTGCGTCCCAAAGTGCTGGGATGACAGGCATGAGGCTCCGCACCTGATCTAAGATTTTCTTATGAGAAGAAAATGTCAGTTAACACTTCCAGTTCTCATTGTAAATAAATATTCCAGTTATAAATCAGTTCGTGAATCCATTTCTGAAAGAGAAATCAATTGTGAGAGCCCCTAATTAACTGCAGAAGTTACAGCCTGAGAAGGGGTAGCCCTGGCAAGGAATGACCAGCTGGCATATTTGACAGCTCTCATACTGTGGTCCTCAGAGCACAACACAAACCGTGCTTCAGGATCTGGTCCATGTACAAAGAAGCTGGTTCAGGACATTGATAAATAGGAGCTTGAAGAGTCAGTATTTAAGAACTAAGATAAAACTAAAAGGAGATAGAAAGAGAATAAGAGAAAGACAGAAAAAGACAGTTTATACATAACAACAACAAATAGCTGCCACATGTGTCTTATATGTATCAGGCATTTGTGAGCGGTACTGGGATTTCATTGTCTTTTCCTCTCAAGAATGAAAGCAAAGTCAAAACAATACACAAACTCATTAGATCTTTAAAAGTAACAGATGCAGCGTTTGCTACCATTATTCAGAAATAAGGGAAATAAGCAGGGAAACATCAGCAGAGACTTTACTACAATACCTATATACGGGCCAGGCATGGTGTCTCATGCCTATAATCCCAGCACTTTAGGAGGCAGAGGCGACAGAACTGCCTGAGCCCAGGGGTTCAAGACCAGCCTGGGAAACTTGGCAAGACCCCCATCTTTACAATTAAAAAAAAAAAATTAGCCAGGTGTGGGGGCATGTGCCTGTCATTCCAGCTACCTGGAAAGCTGATGTGGAAGGACAGCCTGAGCCCAGCAGGTCAAGGCTGCAGTGGCCGTGATTGTGCCACTGCACTCCCTCCTGGGCAACAGAGTGAGTCTCTGACTCAAAAACAAAACCTACATATAATACCTAGATTTCCTAACTTTTCTTAGGCTCACATCCTGCACCCCAGAATCAGCAGGTTTAGCAACTGAAGTAACTTCTGTGAATAAGAGCCCAAACAGGAAAAATGCTTTCGTCTAACCAGTTTGCAACTAACGTTTACACAGGTTTGAGAATTCATGAAAAACTTGTTTCATATTTATTTCATTCCTAAAACTATCCGAATATATATTATTACTATCCCTCACCCCCCACTTTTTTTTTGAGTTGGAGTCTCACTCAGTTGCCCAGGCTGGAGTGCAGGGGCAGCTCATGGCCACTGCAGCCTCGACTGCTGGGCTTAGGTAATTCTTCCACTTTAGCCTTCCAAGTAGCTGAAACTATAGGTGCTACTGTAAGTGCTGGAATCCAGCACCACTGACAAATACCTGATACATAGAAGATACATGGCAGCTATTTATTGTTGTGTATAAACTGTCTTTTCTGTGTCTTGCTCTTATTCTGTTTCTATCTCCTTTTAGTTTTACCTTAGTTCTTAAATACTGACTCTTCAAGCTCCTACGTATCAATGTCCTGAACCATACTCTAGGTGGTCCTTTGAGACCACATAGCTAGTTAAAAAGGCAGTGCTCTATTTTAAACTCACCTTCTGACTAGACCGTGGCACTTGGTTCACTCTAAGAGGTAGATTATCAATCAAATAAATGTCCTCAGGTTCTCTCTGCCCTTCGTCTGTCTTACTTAGGGGCATTAGAATCACCTTGAGGGGTTACTGAAACAAGCTGCTGGGCCTCAGCCTGAGTTTCTGACCTAGTAGGTCTTACTTAGATGAAGACTGAGAATCTGTATTTTTAAGAAAAAATTCTCAGGTGATGCTGATGTTCCTGGTATAGAACCATCAATTTCACCGGCATGGTGGCTCTCGCCTACTGTAATCTCAACAGGCGAGAAGACTGTCTGAGTCCAGGGGTTCGAGACCAACCTGAACAACTTGGCGAGACCTCGTCTCTACAACAAATCAAAAAACTGGCCAAGTGTGGTGTCATGTTCCTGTAGTTCTAGCTACTTGGGAGGTGGAGACAGAAGGCTCCTCTGAGCCCAGCAAGTCAAGGCTGCAGTGGCTGTGAGCTTGCCACTGCCCTCCAGCCTGGACAACGTAGTGAGATTCCGACTCAAAAGAAAGAACTATCAATTTCACAGGTAGGACAACTGCAAATCAGCCTTTCCAGTAGGAGATGAACATTATCTCTAATAAAGCTCATCATATCACATATATTCTATATATGATATATGACATCCACCTTAATGACACTTGTCAGAAGAACAAGTGACATACTAATCGATGGCAAAAGGTTTTTTAAAACTACTATCAAGAATGTAGAATGTCTGACACCCATAGGCTAGATCAAGATTTTTCCTTCTTGGATACACAGATGAGGGCTTTGACTCATTCTATAAAAATTCATTTCTCAGAGAAAAACTCAGCAACACCTCCAATATTGACTAAGCAGAGAACAGAGAGAGTCAAAAGTGTCTTGATCACAGTGCATTTAGAGGAGAAATGCCTGAATTAGAAGAAACAGTAACAAAATCGGCAGAGATGGAAAAAAGTCATTCAAATCAGAGGAAATAATAAAAGTACAGGTATAGAAACAAAAATGAATAATCAGATCACCCCAATTAAGAGTAGACATACAATCTATAGTAACTTAAAGCAAAATCATTTCAAAAGACCATACATTACTGAAAGATCAGTTGCAGATTACTGCAAGTCAGGGTTGGTATTTTTACCTACTTTTTCTAGCTTTACCTAGTTCCTAGTTTTTAAAGGAATGTTTATTATATTCTACTTTTGACTCCATTTGAGAGTTGCTATTGAACACTTGTTAATGCTCTGAAAGAGCCTGGGAGAAACGACACACAAAACAACATGTTCAACATGAACTTAGGGAGGGAAGAGTCAGTTTGCCAAGGAGACTGAGCTAGGTGGGGAACCACTGCTTTCATTCTCCTGTAGTATGAAAAGAACCTAACCTAAATTAGTGGTCATGGGAAAAAAACACAGAACAAAAAACTGAAGTGACCCCACAAAAAAAACCAACAGGACTTAATCAGGGCTTAGGAGTGATGGAGGTCCTGGTGATGCTGGATCCCCGGCTCCACACATTCCTTGGACCCAGCTCCACATCCATACTGCTTCTCAAAGTTTCTTTTCAGTCAAGTTATCTTTAGATGGATTCTATCATGTGTATACAAAGTACCTTTGCCTAGTTTAGTATTATTTGGTATTAAACTTGAAACTTAACCTATCATCCAATATCAAGTTAGTAAGCAGCAAGGAAAAACTCATCACCACTGAGAATACAGGCTGGAGCTTGATAGTACTAAGAAAAGTATCTTATTTGACCTAAGGTATAACGATCTTGCAGCAAGCACCTGGCTACAATTATAATAAAAATGAGCATCAACTGTGATGAGGAATCCTGTCTGAAAGTGAAGCAGCACTTATATGTCCTTTGTGCTAATGGAAGTAGTCAAAAGACTTAAGCAAGCATAAACAAGTATCCTGTGAAGCTTGTTTATTGTGATCTGCCCTCCAATCCTTTCCCTCTCTCTTCTACCTCTATTCTTGTCTTCTCCCAGGAACCATTCTTTCCTCTATTCCAAGCATCGATTTTGATGGAAAGATCACTTCTGGGCCACAGTATCTAACATAATTGGAATCACTGTACATCCCATTGTAAATGGAGTAAGTGGACAGACTGTGAAGAGTAAGAAAAACAGGCATAGCACAAGACAGATAAAAATACAGGCATGTTGTCAGGCCTGGTGGCATATGCCTGTAATCCCAGGTACTTGGGAGGCTGAGGCAGGAGAATCACTTTAGCCCAGGAGTTCAAGACCAGCCTGGGTAACATAAACACTCTGTTGCCAAAAAAAAAACAAAACAGAAAACAGGAATGTGCACTGTACTTACAGATCATGCTTTAAGAAATGAGTTGTCTAAGCACTATATTAAAAAGTGAGGCAACTGTGTCTGCATAAGCTAAATAAAGTCTGGCTGGAAGTGGAAAGAATGGACTTAAAACTATCAAATGCGGGGAGCAGTGGTTCAAGCCTGTAATATCAGCACGTTGGGAGGTTGAGGCATGTGGGTTGCCTGAGTGCAGGGGTTCGAGACCAGTCTGGGCAACTTGGCGAGACCTCGTTTCTACAATACACCAAAAAAGTAGCTGGATGTGGTGGCACACATCTGTGGTTCCAGCGCATTGGAAGGCTGAGGTGGAAGGACTGCCTGAGCCTAGCAGGTCAAGACTGTGGTAGCCATGAGCGTACTACAGCACTCCAGCTTGGGCGACAGAGTGAGACTCCTACTCAAAAAATAAAATAAAAAAGTTATCAAACAGTGACAAACAACAGCATAAGGTTGGAGTGGCATCCATCTCCCAGCTGCAGAAAAGGTAGCTCCTTCTTTCCCTCACATCAGGAGGTCGATCATTAAGAAATGACTGTGGCAGCAGAGGCTGGCCTTCAAGTTAGGGCTCTGTAGGGAGACGAACACCCATACTCTTCATATACCTTACTGTAGCAAAACGGACTTCCTGATAAATACTAATGAAGAGCAGAGAAAGAAGCAGCTGATTTCCAGCCAGAAAAGCCTCAAGGACCACATCCAGATTGAACTAGAAAGATGGGCCTTAAGGTAAACAACCTCTTGACTGTAAGATAAACTATGAAGGAATGGAAGCAATGAACTCTTCTCTAGAATCCCCACATCAAGGCTTCTTTTGTATATATCTAATTCATGGTGTGTGCATACTTCATAAAAATCACAATCTCTCACATTTAATTCTTTTTTTTTTTTTTTGGAGTCAGAGTCTCGCTCTGTTGCCCAGCCTGGAGGGCAGAGGCACACTATGCTCAAGGCCACCCCAGTGTCAACCTGCTGGGCTCAGGCGATCCTTCCGCCTGAATCTATCAAGTAGCCAGAACTATAGGCATGCACTGCCACACCTGGCTAGTTTTTGTTGATATATTGTAGAGACAAGGTCTCACCAAGTTGCCCAAGCTGGTTTTGAAACCCTGAGCTCAGGCAATCCTCTCGCCATGGTTATTTTTATTTTTTTTTAAAGACAGGGTCTTGCTCTTTTGCCCAGGATGAAATGCATTGTCACAATTACAGTTCACTGCAACCTTGACCTCATGAGCTCAAGCAATCTTCTGGTCTCAGCTTCCTGAGTAATTGGAACTACAAGCATGTATCACCAGACCCGGCTAATTTATTTTTTTGTAGAAACAGAGTCTTGCTAGGTGACCCAGGCTGGCCTCCCATCTTGGTGTCCCAAAGTGCTGGGATTACAGGTATGAGCCATCATGCCTCGTCTCTCTCACATTTTAATCTTTATTCTCTAGCTCTGGAGATTCACTAGATGGAACACGTCTAGTACTTTAATGTGTATATTAAGAACTGGTATTGTTATAGTGTGATTTTTCCAAGATATACCTAAACACATAAAGATACTATGATCCTGATTTTCATTTTCCCAAATGGATTGCTACGCCCATGCAGTGTCTGAGTTTTGATAATTCATTAGGAAAACAGAGTTAGATTTTTGTTTGCTATAAATAGCAATACTCAGGTTTATTTCCTATGGGAATGATTTTGACACCCTTTCTAAGATCGCCACACTAAATTCTAACCCATATATTCAATTCTATTAAAACATTTAAATATTAGACTTACATAATTGAAATACCTTTTATATTGGACAAGATACACGTGTAAATGTAATAATACACATCAAAGCTTCTTCTATTAACAATTATTTTCACTGAAAACTTTAGAATTCCAATTTAATAAACTTAAAATCACATGCCATCAATGACCCCTGAATGAACCAACTGTCAGAGCTCTACTGTAATTACATCAAAAATTCATTTCATGAGACCAAAGTGCCCGGTGAAAAACACTACCAGCTCCTGACATAACTAATGTTTTGCTTCTATAAAAGCAAACCAGTAAATATGGCAAAATCGTGTTCACCTTTTAAAAATTAAAGCGCTGGGCTCGATGGCTCAGCCTGTAATCCTGTGCTTTGGGAGGTCGAGGTGAGTGGATTGCCTGAGCCCGTGGGTTCGAGACCCGCCTAGGCAATTTGGTGAGCCCTCATCTCTACAATAAATCAAAAAATCAGCCGGGCACAGTAGTACATGCCTATAATTCCAGCTTCTCGGAAGGTTGAGGCGGAAGGATCGCCAGAGCCCAGCAGGTCGAGGCTGTGGTGGCCGGGAGCGGCCACTGCACTCCAGTCTGTGCAACAGAGTGAGACTCCAACTCAAAAAATAAATAAATAAATAAATAAAAGCAAAAACAAAACCAGTTTGGTTTGGTTTATACCTAAAGAGTTTATAGCTACAAAAAATACAACATACTGACTCTTAACTAGCTTACCTCGGCTATGAATGAAAGCATTGGTGACTATGTGCTACTTAAACCTAAGCTCTAGGTCTTTCAAGGAGAAATTAGAGAAGAATCTGAGAAGGCATAAGACTATCTACAGTTCAAAGGATGATAAAGGTTGGTTTCAGCAAGGCACAGTGGTTCATGTCTGTAATCCCAGCACTTCGGGAGGCAGAGGTGAGAAAACTGCCTGAGCTTTGGGGTTTGAGACCAGGCTGGGCAACTTGACGAGATCTCATCTCTACAATAAATCAAAAAACTAGATGGGCATGGTGGTGCACGCCTGTGATTCCAGCTACTTGAAAGGCTGAGGCAGAAAGATCACCTGAGCCCAGCAGGTCAAGGCTGCGGTGGCTATGAGTGTGCCACTTTACAGCCTGGGTGTCAGAGTCAAAGATTCTGACCCAAAAAAAAAGGTTGGTTCCATTGTCACTTTCTTCCTTTCTCTATAAATAATTCTATTTTCATTACTATTTCCTAAGGAAGGGTCATTAATTATAAAGCAAATTTGGAGGGATTGGGGAAAAGTATGGAAGAAAGAAAAAACAGGAGAAAGCAATGACATGCCTAAAATTTTAGCAAAGCCCATTAGTAATTTTATACCAGTTAAATATAATAGTCCACCATCTGAAATAGAACAGCCATCATATTACCTCATAACCTATTACAAAAACCGTACTTGATTATTTCCTCTAATTAGTATTTGAGTTAATACAAAATGTGACAAGACTTTCTTATCGTTTTTTTTTTTGAGTTGGAGTCTCTGTCATCCAGGGTGGAGTGCAGTGGCACGCTCATGGCCACCGCAGCCTCAACCTGCCAGGTTCCAGAGATCCTTCCACCTCAGCTTTCCAAGCAGCTGGAACTACAGGCATGCACCACCATGCCCGGTTAGCTTTTTGTGATTTATTATAGAGACGAGGTCTCACCAAGTTGCCCAGGCTGGTCTCAGACCCGTGGGCCCAGGCAATCCTCTCATCTCAGCCTCCCAAGGTGCTGGGATTATAGGTGAGAGCCTCCTTTATCTTTTATCCCATGGATGGGTTATCCAGAAGCAGAAAGTACATCTAAAGTGATAAAAGTTTCTGTGAATATAAGCAAATAATTAAAATTAATTTCCTTCCAACTTCACAAATATATAAAACAACTGTGATTTTTTTTTTGAGTTGAGATCTCATTCCATTGCCAACATTGAAGTGCAGTGGTACTATCATGGCTCACCTTAGCCTCGACCTTGCTTGGGTTCAGGCAATCCTCTTCCCTCAGCTTCCAAGTAGTTGGGATTACAGGCATATGCCACCACATCTGGCTAATTTATGATTTCTTGTAGAGATAGGGTCTCACTGTATTGCCCAGGCTGATCTTGAATTCCCAGCCTCAAACAATCCTCCCCACCTCAGCTTCCCAAACTACTGGGATTACTGGTGTAGTGCCCGGTCACTCGTTGTATCAGTTGTTTCCCTTGGTGCTCACCTAGGTTCTGAATCATCCAAGCAAATTATTGTCTTTTGAATAGCTTCCCAGCCTCCTGCTTTTAAAGAATAATGTCACTACAAGTTTTTCATGAGCTTTTTAACCCATTCTTGAAAGGTTTTTATAATCATCAATATACACCCTGGCCATATTAACTAACTCTTTGCACTCAAAGACACCTCACGGATCACCTACCTGCAACTCAACCACTTTTTCATGAAACAGTAAAAAACAAAATCACTTCATATTAAATAGTATATCATTGGAACCAATTACCTTATTGTAATGATACTTGGCTTACAGTGGAATTTTGGACAATGAAGAACTTATTTGTAACAAGAAAAATCAAAATTTTATATCCTATATTTTTTAACACATAAAACAGTCACCAACACACATAGCAGGTTCATTGATATGTGTTGTGCAACAGTCATTTGTTTGATGTCTTCTACCTGGTATTTTTCTATTTGAGTTAGACAATGAAGTCTTGCCTTCTTCCTCCCACATTCATAGTATATGGATTTATTGTCCAGTCTGTGCACCACTGTGAGAGCACTTCGCACTCTCTATGCAACACCAGCTGATATTTTTTAACATATATCTCAGTATATACTCCATCTCTCTAGTTGCTTTTTCGTGCAATTTGAATGGAAAACTTCAAGGAGATAAACATTTTTAAAAAATTGGTGCTAAGTTTGCCCTGTATAATCACCAGCAATCTCTTTATGCCCCCTGAGAGGGTTCATCCGAATGGTTTGCCAGTTTTACGACAACCCCTCAGAGAGGACACTCAAGTGCAAAGGGTTAAACTGCTTAGGCATTGTGAATTAAGGCAGCTCTAATGACTGAATGATCCAAAATGGGATCGCTTGACAAGATGTGAATAAACAGTAATAGGACTCCTTTTCAAGTCCTTTAAATGTAAACTTTAAAAAACTCCAAACTAAAATTCAGAAACATAGTCTTTATTACTATAAAAAGTATAAGCATTCATTTCCCATGATATATATTCCAAGTCCTTAAAGGCTGGCACTATGTCTTATTTCTTACATTGTTTTTATCATGGAGTAAAGCAGATCATTTGCATAATAAGTTTTATTAGAGCATATAAAATTGATGTATCCATTCATTCATTCGATACTTGTGAGTGACCACACTTGTTAGTTACCATGAAATACATGGGTGATTCAGTTGCAACTGACCCTCATACTACATTTCGAGGACAACTGATGTAGACAGAGACAGAAGATGAGAAGGTTCAAAGCTAAGAACTGGAAGACACCAACATTTAAACCTTGGTAAAGGAAGAAGAGTCTGCCAAAGATAATGAATAGGAACAAAAAGACAAGGAAAGCTATATCCTCCTCTAGATACAGTTAAAAAACTGAGTGGTAAACCGCGTTGAATTCCACTGAGAAAAAAGAAGAAAGAGAAAAATGAACGTAACAATCAAAGTCACTGGTCACCTTGATAGGAAGGGGTGGAGACCCTCTTGAGTACTTCATGTAGTAAATGGGAAATGAGGAAAATAATGATAACTCAAGACATTTTTGACCCTGAAGGGGAATAAATAAAAGGTCCAGTAATTGGGGAAGGACAGAAAACGTGGAAGAGAGAATTCAGAATCCTTTTATGGTTCATTTTTTACCAGACCTGTGATGTCTTACCAAAGTATATGAATTACGTCTTTTCACATAATAAGTTTTTTGTTTTGTTTTGTTTTTGTTTTTGAGCTGGAGTCTTACTTATTCGCCCAAGCTGGAGTGCAGGGGGCACACTCACGGTCACCCCAGCGTCAAACCGCTAGGCTCCAGCAACCCTTCCGCCTCAGTCTTCCAAGTAGTCAGAACTACAGGCATGCGCTACCACGCCCAGCTAATTTTTGATTTACTGCAGAGATCTTGCCAAGTTGATTTATTGTAGAGGTCTCGCCAAGTTGCTGGACTGATCTCGAACCTGTGGGCTCAGGCAATCCACTTGCCTTGGTCTCCCAAAGCGCTGGAATTACAGGCTGAGCCACCGAACCCGGACCAATAAAGTTATTTTTAAAATGGCTTTCATTTCAAACTTTAAAAATCCAACTAGACATCAGAGAGTTTTTCAATATGAACCATATATAATACGACTTTCCCCCAAAAATATAGAGAACCACAATTTCAAATGTTTCCTCTCTCCACAAAAAAGCTGGTGACTGTTTCATTTCCTAGCTCTTAATGTTATTTACCCTTGCAAGATCCTCTATTTCAGAACTGAAGTTTGCTTCTCCTTCCATCATTTCTTCCTCTTCTAATGTTCGTTCATCATCAAAATCATGAACCAGCATGTCAGCTGATGGATCAAATTCATGGTCATCTGATGTTGCTGAACCTCCTGGTAAAGAACATTTCAAAAAGTTTGGTAAACCAAATTAAGTGTATCCTATTAATATTAGTGTATGTATATGCTTTATTTATCTGAAACTGGATATAATTAAAAGTACCTGGAAAAAGCTATACACGGCAAGTATTTATTGATTTTTTAAAATCCTTGCCCTTATGCTTTACCACTACAAAAAAAAAAATCCCACTCTTCTAAGAGATTATTTTTTTGCCCTGTCTCGGCCCTATATATTCTGTTACAACTACAAGACTAGGGGGAAAATATCTGTAGCTTAAAGTGTTGTAATTTTATAAACACAAAACTTTCACTGAATAAACTGCCATATCAAATAAGAATGACCTTTACATGTGAGGAAAAAAAACTACAATTATTAACCTTTGATTAATGTTTGATAGACCCAATAATTCCTATGGCCTGTGAGAAAAATGTCAGCCCTCCATAACCCTGGATTTGGCATCTGTGGATTCAACCAAGAGCAGACTAAAAATATTAGAGAAAGCTTATGTGAAGATATGCATAAATATATGCAAATATGACACCACTGTATATTAGGGACTTGAGTATGCACCATTTTGGTATCCAAGGGAGATCCATGAATACTGGAGATGACTGTACAGTCATGTGAAATATATAATTAACTGAATATACAGTCTAGTGAAGATACAGCTGCACTCAAATATTATTCTTCTATCAGCACTTCCTTGAAAATACATTCTAGTATTTGAGTAGTTATCCTAGACTTACTTAGTTGATTTTGATCTAAAATAACTCAAAAGATAGAGTGTAAAAGTAAACTTTATTAATATTGTGGCCTGGTACTATGGCTCACACCTGTAATCCTAGCATTTTGTGAAGCCGTGGCAGGAGGACTGCTTGAGCCCAGGAGTTTAAGACCAGTCTGGGCAACATAGCGTGACCTCATCTCTATAAAAATACAAAAAATTAGCCAGGCATGGTGGCACGCACCTATAGTCCCAACTACTCGGGAGCTGAGATGGAAGGATTGTGTGAGCCCAGAAGATTAAGGCTGCAGTTAAGTCATGACTGTGCCACTGCATCCCAGCCTAGATGACAGAGTAAAACCCTGTCTCAAAATAAAAAAAAGGCATACAGAACTCTTAACAAAGACATTAAAGATAATCTAGTAGATAACTAATGTGTAAGTTAATCTGTTTTTAGCCTGGTGGTTGTGGAATACTCCTGGACTAACAGGGCCAAGCCCTATAATAGTAGACTGCAACGGCTGTTCATATATATTCTATAAAATATCCCATTTGACCATGGCCAAACCTGGACTTAAATTTGCAAAACCACTGTTTACCAATAAAACAAATGGATTACTTAACACTAAAAAAATTAACTACAATTTTTTAATCAGTCTAAGATGTTGAAGGTTATGTAATAGTTGTACCTATTCTTTCATTTCACTTGAGCAAGAGAACCAATTAGTAAAACAGAGATACAGCTGACTTCTCGGGAACCCAGCTATTATGAGTAAGAGTGCCCAAAGCTCAAGGTTCTTCAGTCACCTCCCACAATTTCCAGAATAAAAATCATTTTTTGAGTGCTTACTATGTACTAGACAGTATGCTCAAGCACATCCTTTATATTATCTCAATTAATGCCCAAACAATTCCATGAAGTGTTATCATTCCATTTAAAGAGGAAAAAAACAAAGACTCAAGACTTAGAGTGTTTAAGTAACATGTCTAAACTCAGAGCCAGTAGGTGGCAAAGACAGAATTTGAATCCTGGGAATGCTAATTCCAAAATCTATACTTTTATTGCACTCCATGTCTCCAGTAAGTCTGTAAGAATCCTGCCTCAAGGAATACTTAAGGGGAGTCTCTGTTTACTAAGATGAGTGAATTCAAGCTAGGTCAGATGACAAAGCACTTAAAAGTCATTGTGCCCTTTGAGGAGCATTAAAAAAATCGATAATTACCTGGCAAATCAGGTATCTTATACCAGATTATAGTAAAAATGAGATAACACTTATCAAAGCTTTAGAATAATTTACAAAAGAAAAACATTTAGGAAAGTATATCATCTTAATTTCTTCCAGTTATTAAGAAAAGCTTGCATAAATTTTAGTAGAACATCTTAGTGTTCACTGGGGTAACGGACACAGGTTTCACAGGAGCACAACTTGAGAATCACTAATTTAGCTGCAATTTTGTTTCCCACTCATTATTTCTATCTCATTTCAATGGAAAACTCTCTTGAAACTTTTTCTGCTCAACTCAGCAATCTCCTGGGACATCTAGCAGTCAATCATCATGTATTCTTACAGATGACGCTATACTGTTCTTTTTTGTAGGCAGAAAGACCTTAAAAAATCCTCACACCACCTCTTCTGTATACTATTATCCCAATAAGAATATAGTTATTAGATGAAAGTACTGCCAAAAATAATTATGCTTAATTCCTAACAATAACTTACTGTTAAACTCTATTAACTTCTAAAAAATTCAAGCCTATGAGAACACAGTATCAAACTCTGTGTGTTATATGACTTATCTGAAGTCCCTATTTTTTGTCATTATTTGCAAAGCCAAGTATATATGAAGGCTTAACACTTCACTCCCTTCACTACCTCAAATAACGAGTAAGTGAACTTTCTCTAATTTCTCACTCCAAATTCATTTCCCCACATACACACCACACTGTTTTCTATAATCTTTCAATTTCCTTTTTTTTTTTGAGTTGGAGTCTCACTCTGTCACCCACACTGGAGTGCAGTGGCCGCTCCCGGTCACCGCAGCCTCAACCTGTTGTCCTCTGGCCATCCTTCCGCTTCAGCCTTCCAAGTAGCTGGAACTACAGGTGCGCGCTACCACGCTCGGCTAATTTTTGATTTATTGTAGAGATGAGGTCTCGCCAAGTTGCCCAGGCGGGTCTTGAACCCAAGGGCTCAGGCAATCCACTCACCTTAGCCTCCCAAAGGCGCGGGATTACAGGCTGAGCCACAGCTCGGCTTCAATTTCCATTTTTTATCTTGCTTTACCTGACCCTCTTTATCAGACTTTTTTATGCATCGTTTTTTAGGACCAACTAACCCATCCTAGTCCTTTCTGTAAATTGCTAGGTTCATCGTTAGACTGTTTCCTGTGGGGAAAAAAACCCCAATAAAAACTGTTAGGAGTAGAAAGTCTGATGCTTTGTATAAATAAGTATTTTGCTTCAGAGTTGAGGCAAATATTACTGCTTTGTCATAAAATCTCATTCTACTGAAAGTACTTTACATACATTTTTCCAATGACTCAAAGATAAATTCAGTTTAAATTTATCATGTGCACTCATTTAATCACTTTTTAAATCATCTTCCCTTCTCTTAATTCCCACCTTTCATGGCCACTAGTCTTACAGGAAAAGTTTTGTATTGTGTCTCCACTTTGGTTTTCACACTGGAGTCTACAGACAAGCCAATTGATGTGGTCATGTGACTATTATCCCTAGCAATGATTCCAAAGTATAGATGCAAAAGACAGTCTTTTTACTAGTGGACCATGCATTTTTTTTCACATGAAGTCTCCATTCCTAGTTTTCCCCACCAACTTTTGTAACTGTTCATAACTAGTATTTACAAGAACAATAACTATTCCCTAGGGCAAAAGTCCAATATTACAAACGCTGTCTAATCCAGAAAATCTTCCTCAATCTGAAAACAGTCTAAAAAAATATAAATATTACTACTATATATATAAGTATTCAACAAGTAACAAAGCTGTCAAAGACATCTGTATTCTTCAAACTCCACTATTCTTCCAGTTCAGCCTAGGCTGATTCAAATGCAGTGGAAACTGAGAAAGTCATTTAATATAACTTTTGGAGTAATTATTTTTTACGTATCTATGCATTATCTGATAAATGCCTCAAAAACTCAAAACATCTAAAACTCAGTCTATCTGCAGTATCACAGTATTAATAAAAACTAAAACCTATTTTTCTCAATAAAAAAGAGAAAAGTATTGGAAACAGTTCCATGTCATAAAAAGAATATGGTGATCTAATATGTATTTCAGGTCAGAGTACTTCCAATCTCAACCATTCAGAATATATGTATAAATCAGGAAGTTTAAAAACAAAAACAAACCCTTGATTTTCAGAAATGCCACAAAGTCTAATGCACTTTACTTCCAAGTGTAGTATAAAGAGTAAAACATCTTCAGGTGCAATAAAGATGACAAAATCAACAGTTAACTAAGCGCAGGAATCATTTAACACGGATGTAGAGGTGCTCCAGTCCAATCCCTAAAGAGTAAAATGATTTTGTACCCTGAAACCATAAGCCTGAAAAAAGGCTTACATTAATCATTTGTAAAAACTTTTTCTTATTTAAAACACAGAAAGGTGACTGTGTCAATAAACGGGAAAAATCAGTTATGTGGAATATATAGTATCTAAACATGCAATACATGTAAGATGTTTCAAATAAAACATCACCATGCCTTCATATGCTCCCTTTCTCACTCTTCTACCCTGGGTTGGGTGCTCCTTAACTCGTTTAGTCCAGGTGGCAGGCAATCCCATCTCTCTTGGTAAAGTCACTGGATACTAAGGTCAAAAGAGTACTACCTGATTCTTTATTCACGTCTATTTAACTCCAATGAACTACTGCCATGTAGAAATGCTATACCCAGTGGTGCCAGATCCTGTGATTCATCATGAGAACCCTAAATCCAGATTTTCATTTAAAATATTGTAATTCTTAAAGTTCACTATAGTAGCCAAACAAAAAACATCTGTGGCCCAGATGTGGTCAGGAGATCACAAGCTTGCAACATCTCAATTAGGAAAAAATTTAACTGTACTGTATTTGGGAAAGAACACAAACATCCTAGATATATGGTCGGAGGATAAAACTTGATCCCACTCAAATCTAAGAATAACTTACTTAATCTACAACATTAAATATTCACTTGTTGAATCTCTTGCTTACTTTATTTTTCCCTCTCTCTCTAAACGCATTAACAATTTTTTCTCAAATAAAATGCGCTGAATTTCTTACATAATCAAGTATTTCTAAGCTGATTCTTTTTTCAAAGATACATTTCATATGTACTTCAAGCCAAATAACAATTTAAAACTATAAGAAATGCATATAAAAATTCATCAAAAAAGAAAGAGAACCCAAAAATGGTCATGAGGATGAACTAACAGTAGCCTCACCTGTACTTTCATGGGAAGTCAAACATTTCATCCATTTCTTTTTCCCCAGAGAAAAGAAGCATTCAGAAGAAAAGCAAGTCAGATGACAGGCTAACTCTTCTAGCCTCTATGCAACAAATGTCAGTCAAACAGAGATTATAAAAAATATTTACCTGGACTTGAAGATTCAACAGACGGCTGAGGGGGGGAAAAGAATAAAAATTAGTACTTTTATATCGTTTATCTTCACAAACATTACAGAAATTATTCAAATATGACACCAAAAATTATGGTAAACTTTAATGTCTGAATTGTCTGAGACAAACTAAAATGTCCCATATAATCCTTTTTCTCTCAATATATTTAAGCATAAAGAAAAATTCAAAGCACTTGAATCTAGAAACAAAGACAGCAATATGGAATGGATTCAGATTTTAAAGGCAAATATATGGGCCTCATAACATATGTGGTTTAAAAGATATGATTTTAGATCTTGGGATTATCTGAAGTTGATTTTTCTCCTAGCAGTAGAGGAAAAAACTATGTACAAAGTTTGCTATCAAACTGGTCTCTGGCTTTAAAAAAATGAGTGTGATGGGCGACAAACAATTTTTAAAACATTATTTTAAATAAAAATGATGTTGTAAGAAAGCATTAATGATGTTGTAAGAAAAAATTTAAATGTTATTTAAGTACCAAATACTACAGTAGGTTAACTTTACTAAAAAGCAACATATTTTAAAGTTATGACAGAATTAGCAACCATTCAAGCTGAAGACTAGAGAGTTTAGGCCAGTGGAAGACAGCATAGATGATCAATTATAATGCTCCCTCAACTGTGTCACTCTACCTCTCATAAATTTAACCACAAGCAATTGAAGAATTGGTAGTAACTTGTTTTAGTAATGCTACCACCTGACAGTGTGCAGTTGTTTATCTAAATTCAGTTGATTCACAGTTACAAACAGGTCATCTACAAACATAAACTCCTACAAGTTCAATAACAAAACTCAAAAGATGCTTCAAAGGACAGAAAATGTGTAACTAAAACATTGCTGATTCACCCAAAGATATTTCATGCCCATGAGAAGAGAGATGGTGGGAGGCCAAAAGCACTAGCAAAACAGAGACTGAGACGCACGGCATTTTCTTTCCCTCTGTTAACTAATGGAGCAGAGAGGCAAGACGGAGAGCAAAACAGAAAGGAGGGAAATGCTCAGTTTTCCAAAAGGTAGGCGTCAAAGACAAATTCCTATAAGGCATTATAATTGTTTCAGAAACTGTCCACTTTATGCAATTTTAAGTACGGAATTCTAGATTCCACAGGGTGACTCACGTTATATTCTTTTGAGGCACACTTTTTCAAAGGTCCTATTTTTTTTCTTTTAAAGTCTTGTAAGAGAACAGTTCTTTCCTATGGCATTGTATAACAAAAAATCAACAGTACCCACTATTACACATTTCCAATATCGCACCACCATCATTATTTAAGTTACTCTACCAGAACATGGTAAACATAGTGCTACGTTTTAGTTTGATTCCTCTAATGGGAAACTGGAGAGCAGGGTGACATGGAGAGAGTAATGTGACCACAAAAGAGTTTTTAGCTTACTTAATGTCTTTGGGCAGGGCTACACATTTCTGGTTCAAAATAGATTTAACCACCACACAAATTATTACACAGAAAAATCAATATTTTAACCTATTAATCCACTTGAGTTCCATGCAGTTATAGTTTATTGCCCAAGTGTAAGCACGATCTCTGTGCAAGGCTGCAAGTAATGTCAATGACCATCTTCATCTGGTCCCAGGCTCACTATCCACAGAGAGCAGCCTTATGAACACACCAGTAATTATGCCATATGACCGTTTTCTGGCTGCGCACGGTAGCTCACATCTATAATCGCAGCACTTAGGTGGGCTGAGGTGGGAGGACCACTTGAGACCAGGAGTTGAGACCAGTCTGGGCAACGTAGTGAGACCCCCATCTCTACCAAAAAATTTTTTAAAATCAGGTGGGCATGGTGGTACTTGCCTGTAGTCCCACCTCCCTGAGAGGCTGAGGTGGCAGGATGACTTGAGGTCCCAGCCCTGTGTCTCAATAACAGCAACAACAAAAAACAGCTTTCAGGCAGACCTGAAGCCCAGAACCTGTGACTCCTCGGTGTTCCTTCTATAAGAAATAACTATGTAAATAACCCTCATGCCCTCTTCTCCTTCTCTTTTTCTTGTTTTTGAATAAAAAGGCTTTCTGATTACTAAATAAAGGAACATTTTTATTGACATTAGATAGTAATAGGGATTTTGAATTGCAAATGACATCAGTATACTTCTGTTTATAAAAGGTTTCAACAGCACTAAATGCCAATAAATATCATACTGATCATTATTTTACTAGAAAATAGTTACCACTCTAAAGTTCTGAAAGGCTCCCCAAACTTTCCAGTCATTAAGATATAAAATGTTTCCCAGAAGACTGGTAGCATTTGTAAACATAACTGGTACAGAGTAGAAGAGTCAGTGTTCAAGGATAACTTTAATGTGACATCATATCCAAACATACTGGAATGTTTCAAGGACTAATTTGAAGGCATATCTAGATTAGCATAGAAGGAGAAGAAGTCGGGATGGTTTGCCTATAGATACATTTAGCATCTGTACACATTTTAGTATTTTATGTCCAAAATAAAATTCTATTTTATCAGTCAGGGGATAGGACTAAGATTGTTGCTTTGAAGTTGACTGTATCCAGTTAAATTGAAGACGAGTTTCTGAAAAACTGGCATTTGAAAACAGTTCATACTATAAATATTACTTTTCTAAGCAAGTATCAAAAATGATTATCTTTCAAGATAAAAAGTGAGTTTAATAGCATAATATAGGAGGATTCAGTGTGGAACAAGGGCAAGTTTTAGCCAGTTTACCCTTACATGGCGCCACACATTTTCAAATGCATCTGGTAACGCTTTACCTCTCTCCTCCTCCCGTCCACTTCTCTTTTCTTTTTGAATGGTTTGCATCAGTCCAAAGCAAGTTGAAAATGTGACTGCAGGTAGTCATCTGTCACACTAGATTGCAATCTGTCTCTTTAGAAACCGCTGTCTCTAACAATATCCTCCAGAAAAACCTGCAGCATCTACCATCATTGTGGTAAATTAGAATGGAGGAAGAAGAGAAAAGACCCAAACTAAAGCTAAACACACACTTACTTATTATAACCATACCAAAGTTGAGAAAAAGCTCAACCGTAAGCAGTAAAGACTACTTACCACTGGGCATTAAAATGAATTTTAAATGCACTCATACGTTATTGGTAGAAATAAACAAAACTGTTGTTTCAATTGTTCTAGGGATCATTTTGCCAACATAAACTTACCCTATTGATGCTCTGAAAAAAAGTACACCAAGATATACATATAACACTCACTACCGCAATGTTGTTCACAGCAAAATGCTGGAAAACCAAATTTAAGATTCGCCACTTAACTATTAGAAATGATATACAGTTCTTCCAAACAATAGAACACCATGAATCCACTAAAAAGAATGAGACATGTCGATAGGAAAAAAATGCTTAAAAATATTATATGTATGTATGTTATATATTTATATATGGAGTAAAAAGAAAAGTGTAAAGCAGGGAATAAATTGGGTTGGAATACATAATTTTCTCCCAAAAGGCATATATACACGAACTTGCTAATAATGGTTATCTCTGGAGAATGGGTCAGAGAAGGAAGGCTTTTTTTTCATTTTCTACCTTTCTATACTGTTGTAATTTTCCAACCACTTTTATGCACTACTTGCTCTTTCCTAAAAAGAAAGTCGGGGGGATTGAGTATCTTGAGGAATTATGAGCCATTTTCATCTTCATCCTCTACTTTTACATTTTAAAGAAAACCTAATACTTGCTACTTTTTAAAATCTAATTTTGAAAAATTACGTTGTTTTTGGAAACATACATATTTACTGTAACCTATATGAAAAATAACACCAGAGAGACAGAAAGACACACACACAGCATATGAATGGGCTAAATCAAATTAAAAAAAAAAAAAAAAAAAACTCTAGTAACTTTTATGGCAAGTCACTCTCACTCATATATTTACATGATTTAGTTGATAAAGTTGCTAACAGCTCTAACAAATATTCAATGCCTCAGATTTGTTTTTCTTGTATATATTTTTTTCTTGTATATTTTTCTAGAACATGGTGAGAAACGTCCCATAGGACAAAAGACTATAATTTGGGTGAGAGTAAAAGATCAACTAACTACAAAATATTATCATTATTTTTACAAAAGAAAAAAACTAAGGTAGTTAAAATATGAAGTAATCACTAGACCTTTTCATTTGAGGCAATCAAAAACCTATTTTCAATAAGTATAACTGTCTGAATGTATTTGTCCTCTCAAACCAATTCCACCACCATTCCCCGAATGTTACCATTACCTACTTAGTTATATGTACTCTAAATCAGAGATCCTCACAGCAATGGAGATAGATGGAATAGAGGTAGGGCCCCTGCTTCAGGATCAAAGGTTCAGGGATACTGTGCCCAGAGCTCCCCATCCCTCTCCCCTGATACAAAACTAAGCACTGGCTTTTCTGTTATCGTCCATGAATGCTGGGGTACAAAAAGGTTAAGAATGTATCACAGTTAAAATTAGCGATTTACTACAGAAGTAATAATTCAGAAGATAGAATCAAAAGTCTGGTTTCCAGTATTAACTGTGCCCCAGACTAACTGCATGACCTACTCAGGGTCATTTTCTCTGTGACGAAAATATTTAGGTTTCTTCAAGCTTAGTTCAATTGCTTTCCAGACCTACTTCTTTACTTTTATTATGTATTGTTCAAAAAACATAACACTACTAAGGAGTACTTAGCTAAAAGAATGGGATATGCTTTTAACAGTCTCTTCGGTAAGGAAGAGATAACCTCAATGTGCAAAAAGCCTTTTTGGGATGCTACTTTATGATTTTCATATCTGCAAAAGCATAACAGTCATTCTTCTAAGCCACAGATTAAGTCATGTACGGCTGGTACATGAACAGTTTCATTACTGCAGTGGAACTATCTGCAAATCTTCCGAAACACATAAAGACTTGATCTGAGCGTCAAGCAAGACATTTCTATGCAGCTGATTTCTTTTCATAAAGACATGTTTAAACTTAAATGGTAGTGGTGGTTTATTTCTAAATTATTTGGATAACTGAACAGTGTCACCAGAATTACCTTAAAGTAATATACTTCTTTATTTTTTCCAATAAACCTTTCCCATTGTTATCAAGTACTTCAACTCTTACAGCCATCAAATTAAGCTTTTTTAGGGCTCACATGCAATGGTTTCTTGACCACTCTGGATAAAACCCTAATAGCTCTGCAGTATAAACACTAAGATAAATTTTAATTACCAGTATAGAAAATGATTTAAAGTGTATTTCAGTGAAACAAGTTTTGTTTAGACTAGAAATTAACATCTTGAAGAGCAATCTTCAACATGATCCTACTTCCTTAAAAAACAAAATCCAGATACACTCAAAATGCTCAGCAAGAAGTCTATTTTTAAGAGAAATAGATGTGACAGTGAATAAACAGATTATATACCACTTTTGAAAATATTAAAATCCTTTAAGACGGAAAAGCAACTCCATTAAATGTTTTTATCTTCATATCCCACAAATGTGGCCTAGGTGAAAAGATAAGGTTGCTCTTGGACTGTGCTGTGGTTTTTTTTTTCTTGAGAAGAAAGTCCCTTATGTGTTTACAAACTCTGAAATAAAAGACAAATTGTTCGTTCCCAAAGGTCCCTACACCACATTCCTTAAAAACCCCAAAGGATCAGCTATTTCTTCCTCGTATTTTTTTCCCCTCTCTCACTGCCTTAGCAAAACTGCAACTATCTCATAATTTCCTTTCTTTAAGTTTGACTAGGAGAGCCTCCTTTTAGAAGGTTGTTAAATAATTTTAAGGGATAATAAGCAATGAGAAATACTGCCAACAGGTATTAAGAAAGGGGGCATACTCCTTTTTTTCTAAGCACATTAAATATGTTTTTAATGTTACTACAACTGAAGACTCATTAAATTTATACTTTCTATAATGGACCAGTAGGATCAAGCATGAAAATTTGTATATTCTCTTCATATCTAAAGCAATTTGTATTCAAGAATTAAATATTCTTCTGGGAAAACATGGTCATGGTCTTTTGTGGGAAGCAACAACAACAAAAAACCAGAAGGGTAATACCTACATTTTTCTCTGGAGACACGGTTCTGCAATGAACTGTTTTTTTCCTCTCAGATTTATCAAATACATACATACTGTTACTTTGCATTTAACGCTATTTCCCAAGTTATGTTTCAGTTCTCAGGTCTACTTGACTAAAAGTGCAACAGTTCAGCATCCGAATTATTTCACCACATGCTCTATACTGGCATCATAAAGAACGAATCTACTAAAAGATCAAACAAAGGCAAGTAAAAACCAACCACGTATTTCTCCTTCAACTAATCTTTTAAAACCACTGGTATCAAAACTCACTCTAGTTACTAAGTAGTGACACCAGAGACGTTAATTTTACTTTTCACCTGTTTTAGATTTGTTTTTGCAGGGTACAGATCAACAAAGTTCCTCTACTCTTCCCCAAATTCATTATAAGTAACACCATCTACAAGTGACTGACGAATACAAAAGATATCCAATTATTTAACAATACCAGGTACTTAAATAATGCCCTGAAAACTAAATTCAGGTTTTTCTGCTTGAAACTGAACCATCCAGGTGTTCCCACAAAACATGAGAGTTCACTTCTCCGCGTGAAAAAATAACGATGTAAGAAACCAAAACATACACTAGAAAGTAAGAAAATGACTAGTGACTCAAAACACTAGTGTCCTCCCTTTATCTCACATTAACGCAGCCATCTTGAGCTTCTAAAACAAGAACAAACGTTAACATGCTTCCATTGACATTAAGTTTTCTGTACGCTGGGCAGAGTAACACGTCTGAGGTTTTCTTAGCTTGAATTTCACGGCATACGCTAAGCTCCGTTCCTTCAGTAACTTCTTGCCTCAGAAGATGACAACCAACTCCACGCGCCAATCACTGTAAGCAGCACCCGGAGAGAAGAAGCCGTGCCCCGTCCGGCCTGTCTCGGGGACCGAGACCCACCGAAGGTCAAGCGGCCACAGGTCCGCACGCCCAGCCGCGTGCGACTCCTCCTCCGCACAGATGCGAAGGAGGGGAACCGCAAGAACCCGCCAGGACCGCGGCCCAGTTCCGACTCTCAGTCCGCCGCATCCAGCCCATCACATCCGAGCCAAGGAGACAGCTCTGGCAGCAACGGGAGCCCCCGGCTCCACAGAAGCACGGAACGGCGAGCGGG
>NW_007258971.1:605408-609554 GCF_000164805.1 Carlito syrichta | reverse complement strand
GGAGGGGGCGGAGCCAAGGCGGGACGGGGGAGGCGGCGGGGCTGCGGCCCGCGACTCGGGCGGGGAAGGAGGGGTGCGGCGCGCGGCGAGGCGCGGAGCAGCGCCCAGGGGCCCCGTCTGGCACGCGCGCCGGGAGCACAGCCGAAGGGTTCTTCACTCAGGTCGCGTGGGGCGCAGCGGCCAGGGCTGCGATGCGACAGCGCCAGGAGCGGAGCTTTGAACGCGCGAAGCCTGGACAGGTCGCTCCCGGCGGGTGCGCGACGGAAACCGAATCGCCCCACCTGCCAGAACCGTTCGGGCAGGAGCGAAGACGAGTGGATCGTGACAGGCAGGCTGCCCCTCTTGGGGCACCGGCCTCTCCCCCCGTCCCGCAGCGCCCCGATGAATTCTGTGCAATTAGACGAAGCTCAAAAATGTAAGATCCCGAAAATCTGCTCTTCCATGGATATGAATAATCGCCACTTGACGGCGTAAAGGGAGAACCCACTTATCTGCCACGCCTGAAATGCCTGTAATTTGAAAGTTTATTTTAATGTGCTGACCTCGAGCTGCCAATTGGCTCTGATGCAGTTCTGATGCTCGCCAGAGCCAATGATTTCAAAGTAACCGGCACGTTTCGCTTCCATCACTAAGGCAGATACTGGGTAACACAAAGGTGATATTAAAACGGGCAGTAATATCTTTTACTAAGCCAGGAATTTCAAGACTGTTTTTTCAAATCTCCGAGGGATCCTCTTAATGCAGTTTTCGAAAGTGACTACCAAAACCAACCAGTTAAATAGGAGAATTATTCATTCCCTGCGAGTAAAGTGAGTCAGCACTACGATATATTGCATAATTGTGTATATATACAGTTTTTCCTAAAGTTCGTCCCTAACTTATAACCCAATATAGGGGCTGTTTTCTTAAATTATATATTTGTATTTCCCTAAAATTCTAGACTATCAAGCACTTTCCTGTTTCCAAAATTCAACAGTAACTTGAAACTGCTATGTCCAATAATAATTTGTGCATGAATAAACTGCATTTACAGATATATGAAGTAGCTGCTAAGCGAAAGGTCATTACCTGGTAATTTGACAGGAAAAGAGTCCACAGACAGTCTGTAAACCAATTAAACATAAACATCTGATGCACATTTTCTACTGAAAGAAAAGCAAGGGAAAGAAGAGAAAGGAAAACTTTAAGGTTCCCAAATCTACAAACAATTTTTACCATTAACTGTACTGTACAGTATTTTCATTTTACTTTTTAAAAAAAACTCATAAGTTTTCAAGATTCCTTGGGGGAATAAAATTTTAGCATAGGCATATAGTTTCTAAGAGTTACTCTGTTGACTGTTAATCCTTTGGACTTGGAATAAAAATGACTTTTAAAAAATATCAGTTCATATTCAAATAGTTTTCACTTTATACACTTGATGAAGCGATCTGAAGGAAAAGAACAACGGACATACACTGTGGGTACAGATAAAAACCATAAGGAGCCTAGAGGTAGAGACTCAGGCTTTATACCATGGGGATGGAGGAAGATTTTCCGCTAAAATCCAAAGCTAATTTTTGGAATCTAGCTGGCTACCAAAAGGAAAATTAGGAAGTGTTGTTAAAACACAAAATACAAGAATAACTTGCTTGCTGGAGTACATTGAGTCTCTGATACTTAAGTTAAACCACCAACAAAAATCCCAACTGTGATAAAGAGCAGGGCATCATGGCCCTGTAAGCCTAAATGAATTCTGGAAGTGTCAGAAAAATCCAGGTCTGAGACATTTTTGAATGGGTATCCACCTTACTGTTAAATGGCTTTTAAGTTTATTAATATTGTATATCAACATTACTAACTTGAAATGGCATTATCATTGAGTGAAAGAAATTCTCTCTACATTTTTCTCCTCCTTTTTATAAATGTGAGCTTGGTTGGGGGTTTTTTAGGTTCAGATGTTATAAAGGTGAGAAGCAGCTCTAATTCTGTAATTCATAGGCAACACCACTGCTGAATACACTTCCACTGTCATTTTATTCTAGTAATATACTTATCTTTACAGTTTCAGGACCACCTTAAGGAATGAAAAGTTTTTCTCAAAACTCTTGCTTACCCTCTTCAGTCTCAAAAATGTAAAATGTATCTATTCATTACTCTCAGAGCCTGAGTGTTGGATAGGACCTTAGGAGTCTCTGACTACTCTCTACCCAGTTAAGATAGAAATCCCTCAGTATGCTTCTACTACCAGGCTTTTCTGCTTCCGTTTAAACTCCTCCAGTGACTCCCTACATCTCATGAAGTTGCTCTCTTCAAATAAAGTTCAAATGTTTGGAACGTTCTCCCTTTTATTAAGCCAGAATCTACCTCCTGATTACGTTCATCCATTGCCCTTAGTTCTTCAGCACTTTGCATTAATTTAACAGATATCTGTATCCAAATGCAAACAGTCAATATTTATACTTTGGGTTAACAAAAAAATATACGTATATATCTTTAAGCCTGTTGATACCAGAAGAGCTGAAAACAGGTCAGACAGAGCTAAAGGTATGAGAAACTCCACCATTAACTAGGACTGTTTAAAACTATTACACTGTATGTTATTTATTAATGTAATTTCCAAGATGGTAGTTCTGTTAGAATTTTGCAGTAAAATGTTTAAACGAAACTGTGGTTAATTCTAATTTTATGTGATGTTTGTGGTTAATGTCCCCCCTCCCCCCCAAAAAATGACTATACAAAGCCTGAGTAAATGCCTCTTAAGCTCCTGTTCCCCACCTAAAGGCCTCCTTGTTTTCAGGAAAACATTAATTTTGACTAATTAAGCTGCTCAAAGCTGCTATTATATTGAGTAATTATTTTTAACAAATTTACTGAATCCTCCATTCAAAAGTTGTTAAACAATTCCATAGCAACTATAAGGCATCCACACATACACACACACACAAACCTCCAGAGTTGTTATTTTGCTGTTAAAAGCATTTCGGGTCACAATTTTACTTCAATCAGTACCTTAAACTAACCAATAAACAAACTTTTTTGGCAATTTACATATACCTAAGAAATATAACCTTTTATTCAGTACCAACACCCGATTCAAATCCAATACATATCTGTACTATGCTCTGCAACTCAAAAAGATACCTTTCAGAATGCACCAAAAATACGGTACTTGTAACAATTTAGACTCTGGGATTAGTTTACTGAACTAGAACACGACACATCCGAAACCCTACAGTTTCTACAGCTATGTATCCACGAGTCTCTTTTGAGGTTATTTTGTAAACTATTTCCTAAAATGTTTATTTAAAAGTGACAGCTCACACTGTATCTCCATGATGTGGAGGTAAATTTTTATGGACGGTTACTAATTTGGTTGAAAACACCTAAAGACCGAAACATTGAACCTTTTTTAAAAAATGGCATTTTAGATCAACTGAGTTCACCTTTACTTTAGTAGGCAGAGTGCAGGTTGGAAAGCACTATTGCTTGCCTCTGGAAGCCCCAAGCTAGGCGACAATCAGCGTCATCTTTTTGTTAGTCTGTCTTTTTATTGCGATTATCAAGAATGCCACCCTGAGCCACTGACAGGGCCTGTCCGCGATTTCTACATAGACTGGTACCCAGCGGCCCCTCATCAGAAAAGCTCAAACGGGCGTGTGACGGTCCTTGCGGGCCGGCCCGCGACTCCATCTCACCCGCCTGCCGGCAGTCCGGAGCCCACAGGGCGACCGGGCTGCGACGCCTCGAGGGGGTCCGGACTGTCCCTCCTCCCTCGATCTCCAGGCGCGCCCCTGCCTACCAGCATCACAGCCGTCTTGTCTGCATTGAACCTCAGCCAGTTGGCTCTTAACCACGTCCGAAACTCCGCCAGGCGCTGGGAGAACCGAGCGACCACACCATCTGGAGCAAAGAAGAGAGAGCCTCGGTCGCGAGGAGGCCGCGGGCGCGCGGGCGAGGCCTCGGGCGGCTTCTGAGGACGCGCGTTCGAGGCCCGAGCCGGCCGTCGGCAGCCGACGGCAGCGGAGTGGCGGCGCCCAGTGCGCCCGAGCGGAGGAGGCTCCGCGCACGCTGGTCCGTCGCGGCCGAGCGGCCTCGGGGGCCGGGCCGGCCTCGCGGCCGCACGCGCTCAACTGCAGAACTGGCCTCGGCGCCGGGGGCAGCGCG